>NC_092768.1:10194149-10256430 GCF_047496795.1 Chiloscyllium punctatum | reverse complement strand
CTCACTCCTCTCCCCTGACCCCCCCATATTCCTCCGCCCTCCCTCTCTCACACGGTGTCCCTTCCTGCTCTCTCTCCCCCCCCCACCTTTCCCATTTCCCCTCTGTCCCCCTTTCCAGCCACACCTTTTTTTTGACCATGCCCTGTCACTACCCTCCTTTGCTGCCCCCCCATCTCTCTCTCTGTCTGTCTGTGTCTCTCTCTCTCTGTCTGTCTGTGTCTCTCTGTCCCTGTCTCTCTCTCTGTCTCTATCGGTCCATCTCTCTCTCTCTCCCTGTCTTTCTCTCTCTCTCTCTCTCTCTCTTGTCCCTGTCTCTCTCTCTCTCTCTGTCTCTGTCTCTCTCTGCCTCTCTGTTCTCTCTCCTTGTCTCTCTCTCTTGTCTCTCTCTCTCTCTCTCTGTCTCTCTCTGTCTCTCTCTGTCTCTCCCTGTCTCTCTCTCTCTCTCCCTGTCTCTCTCTCTCTCTCCCTGTCTCTCTCTCTCTCTCTCTTATCTCTCTCTCTCTCTCTGTCTCTCTCTCTCCTCTCTCTCTCTCTCTCCCTGTCTCTCTCTCTCTCTCTCTCTCTCTCTGTCCCTGTCCCTGTCTCTCTCTGTCTCTTTCTCTTTCTCTCTCTCTCTGTCTCTCTGTCTCTCTCTCTCGCTCTGTCCCTGTCTCTCGCTCTGTCTCTCTCTCTCTCTGTCTCCCTGTCTCTCTCTATCTCCCTGTCTCTCTCTCTCTCTCTCTGTCTCCCTGTCTCTCTCTGTCTCCCTGTCTCTCTCTATCTCCCTGTCTCTCTCTCTCTCCCTGTCTCTCTCTCTCTCTCTCTCTCTCTGTCCCTGTCTCTCTGTCTGTCTCTTTCTCTCTCTCTCTCTCTCTCTCTCTCTCTCTCTCTCTCTCTCTGTGTCTCTGTGTCTCTGTCTCTGTCTCTCTCTGTACTTGTGAATCTCTGGTGACACGTTGGAGGCTGAGGGGTGACCTTATAGAGTGTTTACAAAATCATGAGGGGCACGGATAGGGTAAATAGACAAGGTTCTTTCCCCAGGGTGGGGGAGTCCAGAACTAGAGGGGCATAGGTTTAGGGTAAGAGGGGAAAGATATAAAAGAGACCTAAGGGTGACTTTTTCACACAGAGGGTGGTATGTGTATGGAATGAGTTTGCCAGAGGAAGTGTTGAAGGCTGGTACAATTACAACATTTAAGAGGCATTTGGATGGGTATATGAATAGGAAATGGTTTGGAGGGATATGGGCCGGGTGTTGGCAGGTGGGACTAGATTGGGTTGGGATATCTGGGTCAGCATGGACGGGTTGGACCGAAGGGGTCTGTCTCCATGCTGTACATCTCTGTGAGTTTTCTGTCACCAGGAGGTGCAGTTCCCAGCGGTATTTGGGGGCCAGTAAGCACATTGAGAAGTTTGTTTTCTTACAGAGCAAGTAGTGATGGGACAGAGCGACCCTTTCAGATTAGATGGTAACTGCCCAAGGGCAACTTGGGTCACACTCCGGCAGGGAACGTTCTCACAACTGGTTGGGAAGGAGCATTCCGAACATTCGGATCACTCTGTCAGAGAGCTAGCACCGGGTCCAGTGGGCCAAAAGGCCACCATCTATGCTGTACAATTTCCGTTAATGTTTCCCAAATCTGAAGTTTAGTTTCAGTGTGTCTGTATGTGTTCGCACATGTGTGTGTGTCTCTGTGTGTGTGTGTGTGTCTCTGTGTGTGAGTCTCTGTGTGTGAGTCTCTGTCTCTGTGCATGTGTGGCTCTGCGTGCGTGTGTCTCTGTCTCTGCATGTGTGTGCGTGTGTGTCTCTGTGTGCGTGTCTCTGCGTGTGTCTCTGCATGTGTGTGTGTGTGTCTCTCTGCGTGTATGAGAGTCTCTCTGCGTGCATGTGGGTGTGTCTGCGTGCGTGTTCTCTGCATGTGTGTGCATGTCTCTGAACGTGTGTGCGTGTTTGTGACTGTGCCTGTGTGTGTGTGCGTGTTTGTGTCTTTGCACATGTGTATCTGTGTGTGCATGTACACGTGTGTGTATCTGTGCGCATTCATCTGTGTGCCTGCCCTATGTGTGTAATCTGCACCTACCTGTGTGTGTGTGTGTGTGCCTGTGTGTGTGTGTGTGTGTGTCTGTGCGCCTTGTCCCTGTCTCGTGTGCCTATCTGCCTGTTTCTGTATACACAGTTATTCCTGCTGCTGTCGAGTTCTGCAGTAGTCTCTAGCCCATGACTGGGGGATGGTGGGGTTCTGGCAGTGATTGGGAGCTCTACACACTGCAATCCTGTGAGAGGAGTGTTCCTGTGTGTTTTCTTTGGCCCTGGCATCCCTAAGTGAGGCGTGACATTACTGGAGGAACAGGTTTCTGCTTTCAGGTTTCTATGGCAGCCTTGGCTGTAAGACAATGTGTCTGTGTGTTCGAGTGGAGTGGAGGAGGGGATGCTTTTCACCTTCCCAGCCTATCATGTAGCAACTCGCCTTCCTTCCGAGCTGGAGAAATCACTGCTTTAAGACTGTGTGCGTGCACACAGACACAGAGACAGGCGCACAGTCGTGGTCACATACTCACGTGGGCACACAGACACACACCACAGACACCTCACCCCCGCACGTGCATGCACCCACATGCACACACGCGCGCACACACACACACACACACTTCATACACATGAGCATGCACTCACCCCCCCCCCCCTCACACTTTCTCTGGTATTCTCTCTCTCTCTCTCTCTCTCTCTCTCTCTCTCTCTCTCTCTCACACACACACGCGCACACACGCACACACACACACGCACGCGTGTGCCACTTTCTCACGTGCGCACACACTCTCTCTGTCTCTCCCATATGTGCACATGCACTCAAACATGCTCTGTCTGAGTCACACGTGCTCTCATGCCACCCACCTCAGGTGTTCTGTCCCCTCTCTCCCCCACCCCCCAATTTCTCTCTCCTCCCCCATCTATCACCCCCCTCTCTCTCTGACCCCCTTCCCTTTCGATGATGATTCCAGTCCTTTCTATCAGTGAGCACTCCCCAAGCCCAGAATAAGATGGCGGCCGCGTTAATCCATCATCTCGGTGGTGTGTTTTTCAGGGCCCCATGAGACATTCCTGCTGAGATGAACTTAGTGGGCACTGCCCTCTCCGACTCAGTCTGAAGCTGGCAAGTTTGAGGCTGTTGCATATTGTACTGGGATTGGTAGAGGTGAAACGTGTGTGTGTACGTGTGTGTGTGTGTGTGTACGGTGTGTATATGCACGTGGGTGGGTGGGTGTGGGTGGGGGTGTGTGTGCGCACGCGTGGGTGGGTGTGTGTACGTGCGTGACTGGCTGTGTGTGTGCGTGTGTGTGCATGTGGTTATTTTTGCGTGGGGGTGTGTGTAGCTGTGTGTATCTGTGTCTGTGTGTGTGTGTATATCAGTGTGTGTGTGTGTGCATCTGTCTGTGTGTTTGTATATCTGTGTGTGTGTCTGTCTATCTGTGTATGTGTCTGGCTGTGTGTGTGTCTGTCCTCCTGACTTTATGTGCACTTTGCTAACTGTGCTCGGAGTCCACGCCCAGACCTCATCAATCCAGCGCAGTCAGCATCAACGAGAAACAGATTCACACTACCACACTCAGAGCGAGGGAGGCCTGGCATCTCGTTCTGCAGAATTGAGCACTGGCACACTGCTGTCCCTTCAAAACCGAGGGCGTGACGCTGTGAGATGCCGCTGGGGAGTCCCGAACATGGGGGCCCTCCTGTGGGCAAGCTGGGGCTATGGGCCTAGGTGCTGGAACGGGGGATTGTCTTGGTGTGGGTCAGTCTGGGAAGAGCAGTGGCTGGCGTGTCATTTAGCGCAGGGTGGTGCCAGGAGGGTCGGGCATGAAGTCAAAGGAGGGGCCGAATGGCCTGGCGCAGCTGTTAAAAATGCTCAGATTAGTTTGGTGCCAGGTCCAATGTCCAAACTCTGGTCGGTAAAACACTCAGGCCAGAGAAGAGAGAGAGACTTAATAAAGACAGGGGGAGGGGGTTGCGTTTTTACACTGAGGGTGGTCCGGGTGTGGGAACGAACTGTCTGAGGGAGGGGTGGGTGTGGGCACGGTTACAACATTGAAGAGACACTGGGATAAGGAATGAACGGGGAAGGTTGGGGAGGGACATGGGACCAGGACCAGGCAGACAGGACTCGGTCAGTTTGGGATCGTATTTGACACGGACCCCCAAGGTCTGACTCGTTGACCAACACCGCGGTCCACCCAAGGGGATGTCCCGACAGCGTGCCCGAAGGCAGCTGGTCCGCGGGGCCTGAAACCGGCACACAGCCGTTTCATTTAGATAGCACCTTTCAGTCCGGGCAGTCAGTCCGTCACCTCGGCCAATTATGCGCTGGGGAAGGCGGCTGGAACGCACGCAGTGCGACACACATGCACACCAGTTCTCGCAAAACTGATCGATTGAAACAAACGGAACCCTGCGGCCATTCTAAAAGAGGAAAGGCTTAACAGCAACCTAGGTCTGTTCAACAAATCATTCAAAATACGGGCTGCACAGTGGCACGTTGGGTTAGCACCGCTGCCTCACGGCACGAGGGACCCGGGTTCAAGTCCAGACTCGGGCGACTGTCTGTGTGCAGTTTGCACATTCTCCCCCGTGTCTGCGTGGGTTTCCTCTGGGTGCTCCGGTTTCCTCCCACAATCCAAAAACGTGCAGGTCAGGGTGGATTGACCGTGCTAAATTGCCCATTGTGTTAGGTGTATTAGTCAGAGGGAAATGGGACTGGATGGCTTACTGTTCGGAGGGTAGGTGTGGACTTTTGGGCTGAAGGGCCTGTTTCCATCCTGTAGGGAATCTGATCTATTCATCTAGTCAGTTGTATGACACTGTAATCTTTGGTTATAAACTCTGTGTCACACGATCCTGTTCCACAACCACCTGATGAAGGAACGACACTCCGAAAGCTAGTGCTTCCAATTAAACCTGTTGGACTATAACCTGGTGTTGTGGGATATTTCACCTTGTCCACCCCATTCCAACACCAGCGTTACCAAATCAATCCTAAATAAACCTGTTGGACGATAGCCAGCATGTTGTGGCATTTGTAACCAGTGCCTTGTGGGATTTGTAACCAGGGCGTTGTGGGATTTGTAACCAGTACCTTGTGGGATTTGTAACCAGTGCATTGTGGGATTTGTAACCAGTGCCTTGTGGGATTTGTAACCAGGGCATTGTGGGATTTGTAACCAGGGTTTTGTGGGATTTGTAACCTGGCATTGTGGAATTTATAACTAGTACGTTGTGGGATTTGTAACCAGTGCATTGTGGGATTGGTACCCGGCGCGTTGTGGGATATGTAACAAATGTGTTGTGGGATTTGTAACCAGCGTGTTGTGGGATTTGTAACCAGGGCATTGTGGGATTTGTAACAAGTGCATTGTGGGGTTTATAACCTGGTGTGTTGTGGGATTTGTAACCAGCGCGTTGTGGGATTTGTAACCAGCGCGTTGTGGGATTTGTAACCAGCGCGTTGTGGGATATGTAACCAGTGCTTTGTAGGATTTGTAACCAGCGTGTTGTGGGATTTGTAACCAGCACGTTGTGGGATTTGTAACCAGCATGTTGTGGGATTTGTAACCAGTGTGGTGTGGGATTTGTTACCTGGCGTTGTGGGGTTTGCAACCAGTGTGCTGTGGGATTAGTGACCAGTGCTTTGTGGGATTTGTAACCAGCGCGTTCTGGGATTTGTAACCAGCACATTGTGGGATTTGTAACCTGGTGTGGGATTTGTAACCTGGTGTGGGATTTGTAACCAGTGTGTTGTGGGATTTGTAACCATTGCTTTGTGAGATTTGTAACCTGGTGTTGTGGTATTTGTAAGCTGGCGTTGTGGGATTTGTAACCTGGTGGTGTGGGATCTGTAACCAGCGGGTTGTGGGATTTGTAACCAGTGTGTTGTGGGATTTGTAACCATTGCTTTGTGAGATTTGTAACCTGACGTTGTGGTATTTGTAACCTGACGTTTTGGGATTTGTAACCAGTGTGTTGTGGGATTTGTAACCAGTGTGTTGTGGGATTTGTAACCAGTGCATTGTGGGATTTGTAACCAGTGCATTGTGGGATTTGTAACCGGTGCGTTGTGGGATTTGTAACCAGCACGTTGTGGGATTTGTAACCAGCACGTTGTGGGATTTGTAACCAGCGCGTTGTGGGATTTGTAACCAGCACGTTGTGGGATTTGTAACTAACGTGTTGTGGGATTTGTAACCTGGCATTGTGGGATTTGTAACCAGTGCCTTGTGGGATTTGTAACTAATGTGTTGTGGGATTTGTAACCTGGTGGTGTGGGATTTGTAACATGGTGGTGTGGGATTTGTAACCAGTGCGTTGTATTACTTGTAACTTGGCATTGTGGGATTTGTAGCCAGCGTGTTGTGGGATTTGTAACCAGTGCGTTGTGGTATTTGTAACCTGGCATTGTGGGATTTGAAACCAGCGCATTGTGGGATTTGTAACCAGGGCGTTGTGGTATTTGTAACCAGTGCATTGTGGGATTTTTAACCAGGGCATTGTGTGATTTCTAACCAGCACTTTGTGGGATTTGTAACCAACGCGTTGTGGGATTTGTAACCTGGCGTTGTGGGATTTGTAACCAGTGCTTTCTGGGATTTGTAAACAGTGCATTGTGGGATTTGTAATGCACACGTTGTGTGATTTGTAACCAGCGCGTTGTGGGATTTGTAACCAGTGCATTGTGGGATTTGTAAACAGTGCTTTGTGAGACTTGTAACTTGGCGTTGTGGGATTTGTAACCAGCACATTGTGGGATTTGTAACCAGCACATTGTGGGATTTGTAACCAGCACGTTGTGGGATTTGTAACCAGCACGTTGTGGGATTTGTAACCAATGCATTGTGGGAAATGTAACCAGGTATTGTGGGATTTGAAACCAGTGTGTTGTGTGATTTGTAACCAGTTCGTTGTGGGATTTGTAACCAGCATGCAGTGGGATTTGTAACCTAGCGATGTGGGAATTGTAACCAGAGTGTTTTGTGATTTGTAACCGGCGTGTTGTGGGATTTATAAACATTGTGTTGTGCTATTTGTAACCAGTGGTTTGTGAGATTTGTAACCTGGCATTGTGGGCTTTGTAACCAGCGCGTTGTGGGTTTTGTAAAGAGTGTGTTGTCAGATTTGTCATCAGTGCATTGTGGGAGTTGTAACCAGCGCGTTGTGGGAGTTGTAACCAGTGCATTGTGGGATTTGTAACCAGCGTGTTGCGGGAGTTGTAACTAGCGCGTTGTGAGATTTGTAACCAGTGCATTGTGGGATGTGTAACCAGGTATTGTGGGATTTGTAGCCAGCGCGTTGTGGGATTTGCAACCAGCGCGTTGTGGGATTTGTAACCAGCGCGTTCTGAGATTTGTAACCAGTGCGTTGTGGGATTTGTAGCCAGTGCGTTGTAGGATTTGTAACCAGTGTGTTGTGGGTTTTGTAAACAATGCGTTGTCAGATTTGTAACCAGCGCATTGTAGGATTTGTAACCAGCGCGTTGTAGGATTTGTAACCTGCGTGTTTTGGTTTTGGTAACCAGTGCATTGTGGCATTTGTAACCAGCGCGTTGTGGAATTTGTAAACAGCAAGTTGTGGGATTTGTAACCAATGCGTTGTGGGATTTATAACCAGCGCTTTGTCGGATTTGTAAACAGCGCGTAGTGGGATATATAACCAGCGCGTTTTGGGATTTGTAATCTGGCGTTGTGGGATTTGTAAACACTATTTGTTGTGGGATTTGTAACCAGCATGCAGTGGGAATTGTAACCAGAGTGTTTTGTGATTTGTAACCGGCGTGTTGTGGGATTTGTAACCATTGTGTTGTGCTATTTGTAACCAGTGGTTTGTGAGATTTGTAACCTGGCGTTGTGGGATTTGCAACCAGTGTGTTGTCGGATTAGTGACCAGTGCTTTGTGAGATTTGTAACCTGCAATGTGGGCTTTGTAACCAGTGCATTGTGGGTTTTGTAAAGAGTGTGTTGTCAGATTTGTCATCAGTGCATTGTGGGATTTGTAACCAGCGCGTTGTGGGATTTGTAACCAGCGCGTTGTGGGATTTGTAACCAGCGTGTTGTGGGATTTGTAACCAGTGCATTGTGGGATTTGTAACCAGGCATTATGGGATTTGTAACCAACGCATTGTGGGTTGTGTAAAGAGTGGTTGTCATATTTGTCATCAGTGCATTGTGGGATTTGTAACCAGCGTGTTGTGGGATTTGGAACCTGGTGATGTGGGATTTGTAACCAGCGCTTTGTGGGATTTGTAACTAGCACATTGGGGGATTTGTAACCAGTGCATTGTTGGATTTGTAACCAGGGCATTGTGCGATTTGTAACCAGCACGTTGTGGTATTTCTAACCAGCGCGTTGTGGGATTTGTAACCAACGCGTTGTGGGATTGGTAACCAGCGTGTTGTGGGATTTGTAACCAACGCGTTGTGGTATTTCTAACCAGCGCGTTGTGGGATTTGTAACCAACGCATTGTGGGATTGGTAACCAGCGCGTTGTGGGATTTGTAACCAGTGCGTTGTGGGATTTGTAACCAGTGCATTGTGGGACTTGTGACCAGTGAATTGTGCGATTTGTTACCAACACATTGTGGGATTTGTAACCAGGGCGTTGTGGGATTTGTAACCAGGGCGTTGTGCGATTTATAACCAGTGCATTGTGGGAATTTTAACCAGTGCATTGTTGGATTTGTAACCATTGTGTTGTGGGATTTGTAAACAGTGCTTTGTGGGATTTGTAACCTGAGGTTGTGGGATTTGTAATCAGCGCGTTCTGGGATTTGTAACCAGCATGTGGTGGGATTTGTAACCTGGCGTTGTGGGATTTGTAGCCAGTGCATTGTGGGATTTGTAACCTGGTGGTGTGGGATTTGTAAACAGTGTGTTGTAGGATTTGTAAACAGTGCATTGTGGGATTGTAACCTGGCATTATGAGATTTGTAACCAGCGCGTTGTGGGATTTGTAACCAGTGCTTTGTGCGGTTTGTAAACAGTGGGCGGCATGGTGGCTCAGTGGTTAGCACTGTTGCCTCACAGCGCCAGAGACCCGGGTTCAATTCCCGCCTCAGGCGACTGACTGTGTGGAGTTTGCACGTTCTCCCCGTGTCTGTGTGGGTTTCGTCCGGGTGCTCCGGTTTCCTCCCACAGTCCAAAGATGTGCAGGTCAGGTGAATTGGCCATGCTAAATTGCCCCTAGTGTTAGGTAAGGGGTAGATGTAGGGGTATGGGTGGGTTGCGCTTTGGCGGGACGGTGTGGACTTGTTGGGCCGAAGGGCCTGTTTCCACACTGTAAGTAATCTAATCTAATCAGTATGTTGTGGGATTAGTGACCAGCCCGTAGTGGGATTTGTAACCTGGCGTTGCGGGATTTCCAACCAGGCGTTGTACGAATTGTAACCTGGCATTGTGGGATTTGTCACCAGTGTGGTGTGGGATTTGTATCCAGCGCATGTGGGATTTCTAACCAGCATGTTTTGGGTGTTGTGAAGAGTGCGGTGTTTGATTTGTAACCAGTGCATTGTGGGATTTGTATACAGCGCCTGTGGGATTTGTAACCAGCGCGTTGTGGGATTGGTAACCAGTGCATTGTGGGACTTGTGACCAGTGAATTGTGGGATTTGTAACCAACGCATTGTGGGATTTGTAACCAGGGCGTTGTGCAATTTATAACCAGCACATTGTGGGATTTATAACCATTGTGTTGTGGGATTTGTAAACAGTGCTTTGTGGGATTTGTAACCTGAGGTTGTGGGATTTGTAATCAGCGCGTTATGGGATTTGTAACCAGCATGTGGTGGGATTTGTAACCTGGCGTTGTGGGATTTGTAGCCAGTGCATTGTGGGATTTGTAAACAGTGTGTTGTGGGATTTGTAAACAGTGTGTTGTGGGATTTGTAAACAGTGCGTTGTAGGATTTGTAAACAGTGCATTGTGGGATTGTAACCTGGCATTATGGGATTTGTAACCAGCGCGTTGTGGGATTTGTAACCAGTGCTTTGTGCGGTTTGTAACCAGTGCTTTGTGGGATTGGTAACCGGCGCGTTGTGGGATTTGTAACCAGTGCGTTGTGGGATTTGTAACCAGCGCGTTGTGGGATTTGTAACCTGGTGGTGTGGGATTTGTAAACTGTGTATTGTGGGATTTGTAACCAGTGCGTTGTAGGATTTGTAAACATGGCATTGTGGGATTTGTAACCAGCGTGTTATGGGATTTGTAACCAGTGTGTTGTGGGATTTGTAAATAGTGCATTGTGGGATTTGTAACCTGGCATTGTGGGATTTGTATCCAGTGTGTTGTGGGATTTGTAACCAGTGCGTTGTGCGATTTGTAATCACTGCGTTGTGAGATTTGTAACCACTGCGTTGTGAGATTTGTAACCAGTGCATTGTAAGATTTGTAACCAAGCATTTTGGGATTTGTAACCAGTGCCTTGTGGGATTTGTATCCAGCCCATTGTGGGTTTTGAAAACAGTGCGTTGTCAGATTTGTAACCAGCGTGTTATGGAATTTGTAACCAGTGTGTTGTGGGATTTGTAACCAGTGCGTTGTGGGATTTGTAAGCAGTGCGTTGTAGGATTTGTAACCAGTGCATTGTGGGATTTGTAACCAGTGCATTGTGGGATTTGTAACCAGTGCGTTGTGGGATTTGTAACCAACGTGTTGTGGGATTTGTGAACAGTGCGTTGTGGGATTTGTGAACAGTGCGTTGTGGGATTTGTTAACAGTGTGTTGTGGGATTTGTAACCAGTGCGTTGTGGGAATTTTAACCAGTGCATTGTTGGATTTGTAACCATCACGTTGTGGGATTTGTAGCCTGGCGTTGTGGGATTTGTAACCAGCGCGTTGTGGGATTTGTAACCAACGCTTTGTGAGATTTGTAACCAGTGCATTGTGGGATTTGTAACCAGTGCATTGTGGGATTTGTAACCAGTGCGTGGTAGGATTTGTAACCAGCGTGTTCTGGGATTTGTAACATGGCTTTCTGGGATTTGTAACCAGCGCATTGTGGGATTTGTGAACAGTGCGTTGTGGGATTTGTAACCAGTGCATTGTGGGAATTTTAACCAGTGCATTGTTGGATTTGTAACCATTGTGTTGTGGGATTTGTAAACAGTGCTTTGTGGGATTTGTAACCTGAGGTTGTGGGATTTGTAATCAGCGCGTTCTGGGATTTGTAACCAGCATGTGGTGGGATTTGTAACCTGGCGTTGTGGGATTTGTAGCCAGTGCATTGTGGGATTTGTAACCTGGTGGTGTGGGATTTGTAAACAGTGTGTTGTAGGATTTGTAAACAGTGCATTGTGGGATTGTAACCTGGCATTATGAGATTTGTAACCAGCGCGTTGTGGGATTTGTAACCAGTGCTTTGTGCGGTTTGTAAACAGTGGGCGGCATGGTGGCTCAGTGGTTAGCACTGTTGCCTCACAGCGCCAGAGACCCGGGTTCAATTCCCGCCTCAGGCGACTGACTGTGTGGAGTTTGCACGTTCTCCCCGTGTCTGTGTGGGTTTCGTCCGGGTGCTCCGGTTTCCTCCCACAGTCCAAAGATGTGCAGGTCAGGTGAATTGGCCATGCTAAATTGCCCCTAGTGTTAGGTAAGGGGTAGATGTAGGGGTATGGGTGGGTTGCGCTTTGGCGGGACGGTGTGGACTTGTTGGGCCGAAGGGCCTGTTTCCACACTGTAAGTAATCTAATCTAATCAGTATGTTGTGGGATTAGTGACCAGCCCGTAGTGGGATTTGTAACCTGGCGTTGCGGGATTTCCAACCAGGCGTTGTACGAATTGTAACCTGGCATTGTGGGATTTGTCACCAGTGTGGTGTGGGATTTGTATCCAGCGCATGTGGGATTTCTAACCAGCATGTTTTGGGTGTTGTGAAGAGTGCGGTGTTTGATTTGTAACCAGTGCATTGTGGGATTTGTATACAGCGCCTGTGGGATTTGTAACCAGCGCGTTGTGGGATTGGTAACCAGTGCATTGTGGGACTTGTGACCAGTGAATTGTGGGATTTGTAACCAACGCATTGTGGGATTTGTAACCAGGGCGTTGTGCAATTTATAACCAGCACATTGTGGGATTTATAACCATTGTGTTGTGGGATTTGTAAACAGTGCTTTGTGGGATTTGTAACCTGAGGTTGTGGGATTTGTAATCAGCGCGTTATGGGATTTGTAACCAGCATGTGGTGGGATTTGTAACCTGGCGTTGTGGGATTTGTAGCCAGTGCATTGTGGGATTTGTAAACAGTGTGTTGTGGGATTTGTAAACAGTGTGTTGTGGGATTTGTAAACAGTGCGTTGTAGGATTTGTAAACAGTGCATTGTGGGATTGTAACCTGGCATTATGGGATTTGTAACCAGCGCGTTGTGGGATTTGTAACCAGTGCTTTGTGCGGTTTGTAACCAGTGCTTTGTGGGATTGGTAACCGGCGCGTTGTGGGATTTGTAACCAGTGCGTTGTGGGATTTGTAACCAGCGCGTTGTGGGATTTGTAACCTGGTGGTGTGGGATTTGTAAACTGTGTATTGTGGGATTTGTAACCAGTGCGTTGTAGGATTTGTAAACATGGCATTGTGGGATTTGTAACCAGCGTGTTATGGGATTTGTAACCAGTGTGTTGTGGGATTTGTAAATAGTGCATTGTGGGATTTGTAACCTGGCATTGTGGGATTTGTATCCAGTGTGTTGTGGGATTTGTAACCAGTGCGTTGTGCGATTTGTAATCACTGCGTTGTGAGATTTGTAACCACTGCGTTGTGAGATTTGTAACCAGTGCATTGTAAGATTTGTAACCAAGCATTTTGGGATTTGTAACCAGTGCCTTGTGGGATTTGTATCCAGCCCATTGTGGGTTTTGAAAACAGTGCGTTGTCAGATTTGTAACCAGCGTGTTATGGAATTTGTAACCAGTGTGTTGTGGGATTTGTAACCAGTGCGTTGTGGGATTTGTAAGCAGTGCGTTGTAGGATTTGTAACCAGTGCATTGTGGGATTTGTAACCAGTGCATTGTGGGATTTGTAACCAGTGCGTTGTGGGATTTGTAACCAACGTGTTGTGGGATTTGTGAACAGTGCGTTGTGGGATTTGTGAACAGTGCGTTGTGGGATTTGTTAACAGTGTGTTGTGGGATTTGTAACCAGTGCGTTGTGGGAATTTTAACCAGTGCATTGTTGGATTTGTAACCATCACGTTGTGGGATTTGTAGCCTGGCGTTGTGGGATTTGTAACCAGCGCGTTGTGGGATTTGTAACCAACGCTTTGTGAGATTTGTAACCAGTGCATTGTGGGATTTGTAACCAGTGCATTGTGGGATTTGTAACCAGTGCGTGGTAGGATTTGTAACCAGCGTGTTCTGGGATTTGTAACATGGCTTTCTGGGATTTGTAACCAGCGCATTGTGGGATTTGTAAACTGTGCGTTGTGGGTCTTGTAACCTGCCATTGTGCGAATTGTAAGCAGCGCGTTGTGGGAATTGTAACCAACGCATTGTGGTATCTGTAACCAGCACGTTGTGGTATTTGTAACCTGTCATTGTGGTATTTGTAACCTGGCGTTGTGGGATTTGTAACCAGCGCATTGTGGGATTTGTAACCTGGTAGTGTGGGATTTGTAAACAGTGCATTGTGCGATTTTGTAACATGGCATTGTGGGATTTGTAACCAACGTGTTGTGGGATTTGTAACCAACGTGTTGTGGGATTTGTAACCAGCGCGTTGTGGGATTTGTAGCCAGCGCGTTGTGGGATTTGTAACCAGCGCGTTGTGGGATTTGTAACCAGCGCGTTGTGGGATTTGTAACCAGCGCGTTGTGGGATTTGTAACCAGCGCGTTGTGGGATTTGTAACGAGCGTATTGTGGGATCTGTAAACAGTGCATTGTATGATGTTTGACCTGGCGTTGTGGGATTTGTAACCTGGTGTTGTGAGATTTGTAACCTGGTATTGTGGGATTTGTAACCTGGTGGTGTGGGATTTGTAAACAGTATGTTGTGGGATTTGTAAACAGTATGTTGTGGGATTTGTAAACAGTGCATTGTGGGATTTGTAACCTGGCGTTGTGGGATTTGTAACCAGCGCGTTGTAGGGTTTTTAACCTGGCATTGTGGGAATTGTAACCAGTGCATTGTGGGATTTGTAAACAGTGCGTTGTCAGATTTGTAACCAGTGCATTGTGGGATTTGTAACCAGTGTGTTGTGGGATTTGTAAACAGTGCTTTGTGGGATTTGTAAACAGCAAGTTGTGGGATTTGTAACCTGCGTGTTTTGGTTTTTGTAACCAGTGCATTGTGGCATTTGTAACCAGCGCGTAGTGGGATATATAACCAGCGCGTTTTGGGATTTGTAACTTGGCGTTGTGGGATTTGTAACCAGTGTGTTGTGGGATTTGTAAACAGTGCTTTGTGGAATTTGTAAACAGCAAGTTGTGGGATTTGTAACCAATGCATTGTGGGATTTATAACCAGCGCTTTGTCGGATTTGTAAACAGCGCGTAGTGGGATATATAACCAGCGCGTTTTGGGATTTGTAATCTGGCGTTGTGGGATTTGTAAGCAGTGCATTGTGGGATTTGGAAACACTATTTGTTGTGGGATTTGTAACCAGCATGCAGTGGGAATTGTAACCAGAGTGTTTTGTGATTTGTAACTGGCGTGTTGTGGGATTTGTAACCATTGTGTTGTGCTATTTGTAACCAGTGGTTTGTGAGATTTGTAACCTGGCGTTGTGGGATTTGCAACCAGTGTGTTGTCGGATTAGTGACCAGTGCTTTGTGAGATTTGTAACCTGGCGTTGTGGAATTTGCAACCAGTGTGTTGTCGGATTAGTGACCAGTGCTTTGTGAGATTTGTAACCTGGCACTGTGGGCTTTGTAACCAGCGCATTGTGGGTTTTGTAAAGAGTGTGTTGTCAGATTTGTCATCAGTGCATTGTGGGATTTGTAACCAGCGCGTTGTGGGATTTGTAACCAGCGCATTGTGGGATTTGTAACCAGCGCGTTGTGGGATTTGTAACCAGCGCGTTGTGGGATTTGTAACCAGCGTGTTGTGGGATTTGTAACCAGTGCATTGTTGGATTTGTAACTAGGCATTATGGGATTTGTAACCAGCGCATTGTGGGTTGTGTAAAGAGTGGTTGTCAGATTTGTCATCAGTGCATTGTGGGATTTGTAACCAGCGCATTGTGGGATTTGTAAACTGTGCGTTGTGGGTCTTGTAACCTGCCATTGTGCGAATTGTAAGCAGCGCGTTGTGGGAATTGTAACCAACGCATTGTGGTATCTGTAACCAGCACGTTGTGGTATTTGTAACCTGTCATTGTGGTATTTGTAACCTGGCGTTGTGGGATTTGTAACCAGCGCATTGTGGGATTTGTAACCTGGTAGTGTGGGATTTGTAAACAGTGCATTGTGCGATTTTGTAACATGGCATTGTGGGATTTGTAACCAGCGCGTTGTGGGATTTGTAACCAGTGCGTTGTGGGATTTGTAACCAGCGTGTTGTGGGATCTGTAAACAGTGCATTGTGGGATGTTTGACCTGGTGTTGTGAGATTTGTAACCTGGTATTGTGGGATTTGGAACCTGGTGTTGTGGGATTTGTAAACAGTATGTTGTGGGAATTGTAACCAGTGCATTGTGGGATTTGTAAACAGTGCGTTCTCAGATTTGTAACCAGTGCATTGTGGGATTTGTGACCAGCGTGTTGTGGGATTTATAAACATTGCACTGTCAGACTTGTTACCAGTGCATTGTGGGATTTGTAACCAGCGTGTTGTGGGATTTGTAACCAGGGCTTTGTTGGATTTGTAACCATCGCGTTGTGGGATTTGTAGCCTGGCGTTGTTGGTCTTGTAAACTGGTGTTGTGGGATTTGTAATCAGCGCGTTATGGGATTTGTAACCTGCGCTTTGTGAGATTTGTAACCAGTGCATTGCGGGATTTGTAACCAGTGCGTGGTAGGATTTGTAACCAGCGTGTTGTGGGATTTGTAAACAGTGCGTTGTGGGTCTTGTAACCAGCACGTTGTGGTATTTGTAACCTGTCGTTGTGGGATTTGTAAGCTGTGCGAATTGTAAGCAGCGCATTGTGGAATTTGTAACCAGCCCATTGTGGGATTTGTATCCAGTGCGTTGTGGGATTTATAACCAGTACATTGTGGGATTTGTAACCAGTGCATTGTGGAATTTGTATCCAGCCCATGTGGGATTTGTAACCAGCTCGTTGTGGGTTTTGAAAACAGTGCGTTGTCAGATTTGTAACCAGTGCATTGTGGGATTTGTAACCAGCGTGTTATGGGATTTGTAACTTGGCGTTGTGGGATTTGTAACCAGTGTGTTGTGGGATTTGTAAACAGTGCTTTGTGGGATTTGTAACCTGAGGTTGTGGGATTTGTAATCAGCGCGTTATGGGATTTGTAACCAGCATGTGGTGGGATTTGTAACCTGGCGTTGTGGGATTTGTAACCTGGTGGTGTGGGATTTGTAAATAGTGCGTTGTACGATTTGTAAACAGTGCATTGTGGTATTGTAACCTGGCATTATGGGATTTGTAACCAGCGCGTTGTGGGATTTGTAACCAGTGCTTTGTGCGGTTTGTAAACAGTGGGCGGCACGGTGGCTCAGTGGTTAGCACTGTTGCCTCACAGCGCCAGAGACCCGGGTTCAATTCCCGCCTCAGGCGACTGACTGTGTGGAGTTTGCACGTTCTCCCCGTGTCTGTGTGGGTTTCGTCCGGGTGCTCCGGTTTCCTCCCACAGTCCAAAGATGTGCAGGTCAGGTGAATTGGCCATGCTAAATTGCCCGTAGTGTTAAGCAAGGGGTAGATGTAGGGGTATGGGTGGGTTGCGCTTTGGCGGGGCGGTGTGGACTTGTTGGGCCGAAGGGCCTGTTTCCACACTGTAAGTAATCTAATCTAATCAGTATGTTGTGGGATTAGTGACCAGCCCGTAGTGGGATTTGTAACCTGGCGTTGCGGGATTTCCAACCTGGCGTTGTACGAATTGTAACCTGGCATTGTGGGATTTGTCACCAGTGTGGTGTGGGATTTGTATCCAGCGCATGTGGGATTTCTAACCAGCATGTTTTGGGTGTTGTGAAGAGTGCGGTGTTTGATTTGTAACCAGTGCATTGTGGGATTTGTATACAGCGCCTGTGGGATTTGTAACCAGCGCGTTGTGGGTTTTGTAAACAGTGCCATGTCAGATTTGTAACCAGTGCATTGTGGGATTTGTAACCAGCGTGTTATGAGATTTGTAACCTGGTGTTGTGGGAATTGTAACTTAGTGCGTTGTGGGATTGGTAACCAGTGCATTGTGGGACTTGTGACCAGTGAATTGTGGGATTTGTTACCAACGCATTGTGGGATTTGTAACCAGGGCGTTGTGCAATTTATAACCAGCACATTGTGGGATTTGTAACCAGTGCATTGTGGGATTTGTAACCAACGTGTTGTGGGATTTGTAACCAACGTGTTGTGGGATTTGTAACCAGCGCGTTGTGGGATTTGTAACCAGCGCGTTGTGGGATTTGTAACCAGCGCGTTGTGGGATTTGTAACGAGCGTATTGTGGGATCTGTAAACAGTGCATTGTATGATGTTTGACCTGGCGTTGTGGGATTTGTAACCTGGTGTTGTGAGATTTGTAACCTGGTATTGTGGGATTTGTAACCTGGTGGTGTGGGATTTGTAAACAGTATGTTGTGGGATTTGTAAACAGTATGTTGTGGGATTTGTAAACAGTGCATTGTGGGATTTGTAACCTGGCGTTGTGGGATTTGTAACCAGCGCGTTGTAGGGTTTTTAACCTGGCATTGTGGGAATTGTAACCAGTGCATTGTGGGATTTGTAAACAGTGCGTTGTCAGATTTGTAACCAGTGCATTGTGGGATTTGTAACCAGCGTGTTGTGGGATTTGTAACCAGGGCTTTGTTGGATTTGTAACCATCGCGTTGTGGGATTTGTAGCCTGGCGTTGTTGGTCTTGTAAACTGGTGTTGTGGGATTTGTAACCAGCGTGTTCTGGGATTTGTAACATGGCTTTCTGGGATTTGTAACCAGCGCATTGTGGGATTTGTAAACTGTGCGTTGTGGGTCTTGTAACCTGCCATTGTGCGAATTGTAAGCAGCGCGTTGTGGGAATTGTAACCAACGCATTGTGGTATCTGTAACCAGCACGTTGTGGTATTTGTAACCTGTCATTGTGGTATTTGTAACCTGGCGTTGTGGGATTTGTAACCAGCGCATTGTGGGATTTGTAACCTGGTAGTGTGGGATTTGTAAACAGTGCATTGTGCGATTTTGTAACATGGCATTGTGGGATTTGTAACCAGTGCGTTGTGGGATTTGTAACCAGCGCGTTGTGGGATTTGTAACCAGCGTATTGTGGGATCTGTAAACAGTGCATTGTGGGATGTTTGACCTGGCGTTGTGGGATTTGGAACCTGGTGTTGTGGGATTTGTAAACAGTATGTTGTGGGATTTGTAAACAGTGCATTGTGGGATTTGTAACCTGGCGTTGTGGGATTTGTAACCAGCGCGTTGTAGGGTTTTTAACCTGGCATTGTGGGTATTGTAACCAGTGCATTGTGGGATTTGTAAACAGTGCGTTGTCAGATTTGTAACCAGTGCATTGTGGGATTTGTGACCAGCGTGTTGTGGGATTTGTAAACATTGCACTGTCAGACTTGTTACCAGTGCATTGTGGGATTTGTAACCAGCGTGTTGTGGGATTTGTAACCAGGGCTTTGTTGGATTTGTAACCATCGCGTTGTGGGATTTGTAGCCTGGCGTTGTTGGTCTTGTAAACTGGTGTTGTGGGATTTGTAATCAGCGCGTTATGGGATTTGTAACCTACGCTTTGTGAGATTTGTAACCAGTGCATTGCGGGATTTGTAACCAGTGCGTGGTAGGATTTGTAACCAGCGTGTTGTGGGATTTGTAAACAGTGCGTTGTGGGTCTTGTAACCAGCACGTTGTGGTATTTGTAACCTGTCGTTGTGGGATTTGTAAGCTGTGCGAATTGTAAGCAGCGCGTTGTGGAATTTGTAACCAGCCCATTGTGGGATTTGTATCCAGTGCGTTGTGGGATTTGTAACCAGACGTTTTGGGATTTATAACCAGTACATTGTGGGATTTGTAACCAGTGCATTGTGGGATTTGTAACCAGCTCGTTGTGGGTTTTGAAAACAGTGCATTGTCAGATTTGTAACCAGTGCATTGTGGGATTTGTAACCAGCGTGTTATGGGATTTGTAACTTGGCGTTGTGGGATTTGTAACCAGTGTGTTGTGGGATTTGTAAACAGTGCTTTGTGGGATTTGTAAACAGCAAGTTGTGGGATTTGTAACCTGCGTGTTTTGGTTTTTGTAACCAGTGCATTGTGGCATTTGTAACCAGCGCGTAGTGGGATATATAACCAGCGCGTTTTGGGATTTGTAACTTGGCGTTGTGGGATTTGTAACCAGTGTGTTGTGGGATTTGTAAACAGTGCTTTGTGGAATTTGTAAACAGCAAGTTGTGGGATTTGTAACCAATGCATTGTGGGATTTATAACCAGCGCTTTGTCGGATTTGTAAACAGCGCGTAGTGGGATATATAACCAGCGCGTTTTGGGATTTGTAATCTGGCGTTGTGGGATTTGTAAGCAGTGCATTGTGGGATTTGGAAACACTATTTGTTGTGGGATTTGTAACCAGCATGCAGTGGGAATTGTAACCAGAGTGTTTTGTGATTTGTAACTGGCGTGTTGTGGGATTTGTAACCATTGTGTTGTGCTATTTGTAACCAGTGGTTTGTGAGATTTGTAACCTGGCGTTGTGGGATTTGCAACCAGTGTGTTGTCGGATTAGTGACCAGTGCTTTGTGAGATTTGTAACCTGGCACTGTGGGCTTTGTAACCAGCGCATTGTGGGTTTTGTAAAGAGTGTGTTGTCAGATTTGTCATCAGTGCATTGTGGGATTTGTAACCAGCGCGTTGTGGGATTTGTAACCAGCGCGTTGTGGGATTTGTAACCAGCGCGTTGTGGGATTTGTAACCAGCGCGTTGTGGGATTTGTAACCAGCGTGTTGTGGGATTTGTAACCAGTGCGTTGTTGGATTTGTAACTAGGCATTATGGGATTTGTAACCAGCGCATTGTGGGTTGTGTAAAGAGTGGTTGTCAGATTTGTCATCAGTGCATTGTGGGATTTGTAACCAGCGTGTTGTGGGATTTGGAACCTGGCATTGTGGGATTTGTAACCTGGTGGTGTGGGATTTGTAACCAGCGCTTTGTGGGATTTGTAACTAGCGCATTGGGGGATTTGTAACCAGTGCATTGTTGGATTTGTAACCAGGGCATTGTGCGATTTGTAACCAGCACGTTGTGGGATTTATAACCATTGTGTTGTGGGATTTGTAAACAGTGCTTTGTGGGATTTGTAAACAGTGCTTTGTGGGATTTGTAACCTGAGGTTGTGGGATTTGTAATCAGCGCGTTATGGGATTTGTAACCAGCATGTGGTGGGATTTGTAACCAGTGCATTGTTGGATTTGTAACCAGGGCATTGTGCGATTTGTAACCAGCACGTTGTGGGATTTATAACCATTGTGTTGTGGGATTTGTAAACAGTGCTTTGTGGGATTTGTAACCTGAGGTTGTGGGATTTGTAATCAGCGCATTATGGGATTTGTAACCAGCATGTGGTGGGATTTGTAACCTGGCGTTGTGGGATTTGTAACCAGTGCATTGTGGGATTTGTAAACAGTGTGTTGTGGGATTCGTAAACAGTGTGTTGTGGGATTTGTAAACAGTGCGTTGTAGGATTTGTAAACAGTGCATTGTGGGATTGTAACCTGGCATTATGGGATTTGTAACCAGCGCGTTGTGGGATTTGTAACCAGTGCTTTGTGCAGTTTGTAACCAGTGCTTTGTGGGATTGGTAACCGGCGCGTTGTGGGATTTGTAACCAGTGCGTTGTGGGATTTGTAACCAGCGCGTTGTGGGATTTGTAACCTGGTGGTGTGGGATTTGTAAACATGGCGTTGTGGGATTTGTAACCAGCGTGTTATGGGATTTGTAACCAGCGTGTTATGGGATTTGTAACCAGTGTGTTGTGGGATTTGTAAATAGTGCATTGTGGGATTTGTAACCTGGCATTGTGGGATTTGTATCCAGTGTGTTGTGGGATTTGTAACCAGTGCGTTGTGCGATTTGTAATCACTGCGTTGTGAGATTTGTAACCACTGCGTTGTGAGATTTGTAACCAGTGCATTGTAAGATTTGTAACCAAGCATTTTGGGATTTGTAACCAGTGCCTTGTGGGATTTGTATCCAGCCCATTGTGGGTTTTGAAAACAGTGCGTTGTCAGATTTGTAACCAGTGTGTTGTGGGATTTGTAACCAGTGCATTATGGGATTTGTAAGCAGTGCGTTGTAGGATTTGTAACCAGTGCGTTGTGGGATTTGTAACCAACGTGTTGTGGGATTTGTAACCAGCGCGTTGTGGGATTTGTAACCTGGTGGTGTGGGATTTGTGAACAGTGCGTTGTGGGATTTGTGAACAGTGCGTTGTGGGATTTGTTAACAGTGCGTTGTGGGATTTGTAACCAGTGCATTGTGGGAATTTTAACCAGTGCATTGTTGGATTTGTAACCATCACGTTGTGGGATTTGTAGCCTGGCGTTGTGGGATTTGTAACCAACACGTTGTGGGATTTGTAACCAACGCTTTGTGAGATTTGTAACCAGTGCATTGTGGGATTTGTAACCAGTGCATTGTGGGATTTGTAACCAGTGCGTGGTAGGATTTGTAACCAGCGTGTTCTGGGATTTGTAACATGGCTTTCTGGGATTTGTAACCAGTGCATTGTGGGATTTGTAACCAGTGCGTGGTAGGATTTGTAACCAGCGTGTTCTGGGATTTGTAACATGGCTTTCTGGGATTTGTAACCAGCGCATTGTGGGATTTGTAAACTGTGCGTTGTGGGTCTTGTAACCTGCCATTGTGCGAATTGTAAGCAGCGCGTTGTGGGAATTGTAACCAACGCATTGTGGTATCTGTAACCAGCACGTTGTGGTATTTGTAACCTGTCATTGTGGTATTTGTAACCTGGCGTTGTGGGATTTGTAACCAGCGCATTGTGGGATTTGTAACCTGGTAGTGTGGGATTTGTAAACAGTGCATTGTGCGATTTTGTAACATGGCATTGTGGGATTTGTAACCAGCGCGTTGTGGGATTTGTAACCAGTGCGTTGTGGGATTTGTAACCAGCGTATTGTGGGATCTGTAAACAGTGCATTGTGGGATGTTTGACCTGGTGTTGTGAGATTTGTAACCTGGTATTGTGGGATTTGGAACCTGGTGTTGTGGGATTTGTAAACAGTGCATTGTGGGATTTGTAACCAGCGTGTTGTAGGGTTTTTAACCTGGCATTGTGGGAATTGTAACCAGTGCATTGTGGGATTTGTAAACAGTGCGTTGTGGGCTTTGTTGGATTTGTAACCATCGCGTTGTGGGATTTGTAGCCTGGCGTTGTTGGTCTTGTAAACTGGTGTTGTGGGATTTGTAATCAGCGCGTTATGGGATTTGTAACCTGCGCTTTGTGAGATTTGTAACCAGTGCATTGCGGGATTTGTAACCAGTGCGTGGTAGGATTTGTAACCAGCGTGTTGTGGGATTTGTAAACAGTGCGTTGTGGGTCTTGTAACCAGCACGTTGTGGTATTTGTAACCTGTCGTTGTGGGATTTGTAAGCTGTGCGAATTGTAAGCAGCGCATTGTGGAATTTGTAACCAGCCCATTGTGGGATTTGTATCCAGTGCGTTGTGGGATTTATAACCAGTACATTGTAGGATTTGTAACCAGTGCATTGTGGAATTTGTATCCAGCCCATGTGGGATTTGTAACCAGCTCGTTGTGGGTTTTGAAAACAGTGCGTTGTCAGATTTGTAACCAGTGCATTGTGGGATTTGTAACCAGCGTGTTATGGGATTTGTAACTTGGCGTTGTGGGATTTGTAACCAGTGTGTTGTGGGATTTGTAAACAGTGCTTTGTGGGATTTGTAACCTGAGGTTGTGGGATTTGTAATCAGCGCGTTATGGGATTTGTAACCAGCATGTGGTGGGATTTGTAACCTGGCGTTGTGGGATTTGTAACCTGGTGGTGTGGGATTTGTAAATAGTGCGTTGTACGATTTGTAAACAGTGCATTGTGGGATTGTAACCTGGCATTATGGGATTTGTAACCAGCGCGTTGTGGGATTTGTAACCAGTGCTTTGTGCGGTTTGTAAACAGTGGGCGGCACGGTGGCTCAGTGGTTAGCACTGTTGCCTCACAGCGCCAGAGACCCGGGTTCAATTCCCGCCTCAGGCGACTGACTGTGTGGAGTTTGCACGTTCTCCCCGTGTCTGTGTGGGTTTCGTCCGGGTGCTCCGGTTTCCTCCCACAGTCCAAAGATGTGCAGGTCAGGTGAATTGGCCATGCTAAATTGCCCGTAGTGTTAAGCAAGGGGTAGATGTAGGGGTATGGGTGGGTTGCGCTTTGGCGGGGCGGTGTGGACTTGTTGGGCCGAAGGGCCTGTTTCCACACTGTAAGTAATCTAATCTAATCAGTATGTTGTGGGATTAGTGACCAGCCCGTAGTGGGATTTGTAACCTGGCGTTGCGGGATTTCCAACCTGGCGTTGTACGAATTGTAACCTGGCATTGTGGGATTTGTATCCAGCGCATGTGGGATTTCTAACCAGCATGTTTTGGGTGTTGTGAAGAGTGCGGTGTTTGATTTGTAACCAGTGCATTGTGGGATTTGTATACAGCGCCTGTGGGATTTGTAACCAGCGCGTTGTGGGTTTTGTAAACAGTGCAATGTCAGATTTGTAACCAGTGCATTGTGGGATTTGTAACCAGCGTGTTATGAGATTTGTAACCTGGTGTTGTGGGAATTGTAACTTAGTGCGTTGTGGGATTGGTAACCAGTGCATTGTGGGATTTGTGACCAGTGAATTGTGGGATTTGTAACCAGCACGTTGTGGGATTTGTAACCTGGCGTTGTGGGATTTGTAACCAGCGCTTTGTGAGATTTGTAACCAGTGCATTGTGGGATTTGTAACCAGTGCGTGGTAGGATTTGTAACCAGCGTGTTCTGGGATTTTTAACATGGCTTTCTTGGATTTGTAACCAGTGCATTGTGGGATTTGTAACCAGTGCATTGTGGGATTTGTAACCAGTGCGTGGTAGGATTTGTAACCAGCGTGTTCTGGGATTTGTAACATGGCTTTCTGGGATTTGTAACCAGCGCGTTGTGGGATTTGTAACCTGGTAGTGTGGGATTTGTAAACAGTTCATTGTGCGATTTTGTAACATGGCATTGTGGGATTTGTAACCAACGTGTTGTGGGATTTGTAACCAGCGCGTTGTGGGATTTGTAACCAGCGTGTTGTGGGATCTGTAAACAGTGCATTGTGGGATGTTTGACCTGGCGTTGTGGGATTTGGAACCTGGTGTTGTGGGATTTGTAACCTGGTGTTGTGAGATTTGTAACCTGGTATTGTGGGATTTGTAAACAGTATGTTGTGGGATTTGTAAACAGTGCGTTGTGGGATTTGTTAACAGTGCATTGTGGGATTTGTAACCTGGCGTTGTGGGATTTGTAACTAGCGTGTTGTAGGATTTTTAACCTGGCATTGTGGGAATTGTAACCAGTGCATTGTGGGATTTGTAAACAGTGCGTTGTCAGATTTGTAACCAGTGCATTGTGGGATTTGTAACCAGCGTGTTGTGGGATTTGTAAACATTGCATTGTCAGACTTGTTACCAGAGCATTGTGGGATTTGTAACCAGCGTGTTATGAGATTTGTAACCTGGTGTTGTGGGAATTGTAACTTAGTGCGTTGTGGGATTGGTAACCAGTGCATTGTGGGACTTGTGACCAGTGAATTGTGGGATTTGTTACCAACGCATTGTGGGATTTGTAACCAGGGCGTTGTGCGATTTATAACCAGCACATTGTGGGATTTATAACCATTGTGTTGTGGGATTTGTAAACAGTGCTTTGTGGGATTTGTAACCTGACGTTGTGGGATTTGTAATCAGCGCGTTATGGGATTTGTAACCAGCATGTGGTGGGATTTGTAGCCAGTGCATTGTGGGATTTGTAGCCAGTGCATTGTGGGATTTGTAGCCAGTGCATTGTGGGATTTGTAAACAGTGTGTTGTGGGATTTGTAAACAGTGCGTTGTAGGATTTGTAAACAGTGCATTGTGGGATTGTAACCTGGCATTATGGGATTTGTAACCAGCGCGTTGTGGGATTTGTAACCAGTGCTTTGTGCGGTTTGTAACCAGTGCTTTGTGGGATTGGTAACCGGCGCGTTGTGGGATTTGTAACCAGTGCGTTGTGGGATTTGTAACCAGCGCGTTGTGGGATTTGTAACCTGGTGGTGTGGGATTTGTAAACTGTGTATTGTGGGATCTGTAACCAGTGCGTTGTAGGATTTGTAAACATGGCGTTGTGGGATTTGTAACCAGCGTGTTATGGGATTTGTAACCAGCGTGTTATGGGATTTGTAAATAGTGCATTGTGGGATTTGTAACCTGGCATTGTGGGATTTGTAACCAAGCATTTTGGGATTTGTAACCAGTGCCTTGTGGGATTTGTATCCAGTGTGTTGTGGGATTTGTAATCACTGCGTTGTGAGATTTGTAACCACTGCGTTGTGAGATTTGTAACCAGTGCATTGTAAGATTTGTAACCAAGCATTTTGGGATTTGTAACCAGTGCCTTGTGGGATTTGTATCCAGCCCATTGTGGGTTTTGAAAACAGTGCGTTGTCAGATTTGTAACCAGCGTGTTATGGAATTTGTAACCTGGTGTTGTGGGATTTGTAACCAGTGCGTTGTGGGACTTG
Source organism: Chiloscyllium punctatum (assembly GCF_047496795.1). Classification (NCBI taxonomy): domain Eukaryota; kingdom Metazoa; phylum Chordata; class Chondrichthyes; order Orectolobiformes; family Hemiscylliidae; genus Chiloscyllium; species Chiloscyllium punctatum. Next base: position 10,230,554 of record NC_092768.1, on the reverse strand, counting down.
TAACCTGGTGTTTTGGGGGATTTGTAACCAGTGTGTTGTGGGATTTGTAACCAGTGCGTTGTGGGATTTGTAAGCAGTGCGTTGTAGGATTTGTAACCAGTGCATTGTGGGATTTGTAACCAGTGCGTTGTGGGATTTGTAACCAACGTGTTGTGGGATTTGTAACCAGCGCGTTGTGGGATTTGTAACCTGGTGGTGTGGGATTTGTGAACAGTGCGTTGTGGGATTTGTGAACAGTGCGTTGTGGGATTTGTGAACAGTGCGTTGTGGGATTTGTAACCAGTGCATTGTGGGAATTTTAACCAGTGCATTGTTGGATTTGTAACCATCACGTTGTGGGATTTGTAGCCTGGCGTTGTGGGATTTGTAACCAACGCTTTGTGAGATTTGTAACCAGTGCATTGTGGGATTTGTAACCAGTGCATTGTGGGATTTGTAACCAGTGCGTGGTAGGATTTGTAACCAGCGTGTTCTGGGATTTGTAACATGGCTTTCTGGGATTTGTAACCAGCGCATTGTGGGATTTGTAAACTGTGCGTTGTGGGTCTTGTAACCTGCCATTGTGCGAATTGTAAGCAGCGCGTTGTGGGATTTGTAACCAGCCCATTGAGGGAATTGTAACCAACGCATTGTGGTATCTGTAACCAGCACGTTGTGGTATTTGTAACCTGTCATTGTGGTATTTGTAACCTGGCGTTGTGGGATTTGTAAACAGCGCATTGTGGGATTTGTAACCAGTGCATTGTGGGATTTGTAACCAGTGCGTTGTGGGATTTGTAACCAACGTGTTGTGGGATTTGTAACCAGCGCGTTGTGGGATTTGTAACCTGGTGGTGTGGGATTTGTGAACAGTGCGTTGTGGGATTTGTGAACAGTGCGTTGTGGGATTTGTGAACAGTGCGTTGTGGGATTTGTGAACAGTGCGTTGTGGGATTTGTGAACAGTGCGTTGTGGGATTTGTAACCAGCGTGTTGTGGGATCTGTAACCAGTGCATTGTGGGATGTTTGACCTGGCGTTGTGGGATTTGGAACCTGGTGTGGGATTTGTAACCTGGTGTTGTGGGATTTGTAACCTGGTGGTGTGGGATTTGTAAACAGTGCGTTGTGTGATTTGTTAACAGTGCATTGTGGGATTTGTAACCTGGCGTTGTGGGATTTGTAACCAGCGTGTTGTAGGATTTTTAACCTGGCATTGTGGGAATTGTAACCAGTGCATTGTGGGATTTGTAAACAGTGCGTTGTCAGATTTGTAACCAGTGCATTGTGGGATTTGTAACCAGCGTGTTGTGGGATTTGTAAACATTGCATTGTCAGACTTGTTACCAGAGCATTGTGGGATTTGTAACCAGTGTGTTATGGGATTTGTAACCTGGCGTTGTGGGATTTGTAATCAGCGTGTCATGGGATTTGTAACCATCGCAATGTGGGATTTGTAGCCTGGCGTTGTGGGATTTGTAACCTGGCGGTGTGGGATTTGTTAACAGTGCGTTGTGGGATTTGTAACATGGCGTTGTGGGATTTGTAACCTGGCATTGTGGGAATTGTAACCAGTGCATTGTGGGATTTGTAAACAGTGCGTTGTCAGATTTGTAACCAGTGCATTGTGGGATTTGTAAACATTGCATTGTCAGACTTGTTACCAGTGTATTGTGGGATTTGTAACCAGTGTGTTATGGGATTTGTAACCTGGCGTTGTGGGATTTGTGACCAGCGTGTTGTGGGATTTGTAAACATTGCATTGTCAGACTTGTTACCAGTGCATTGTGGGATTTGTAACCAGCGTGTTGTGGGATTTGTAACCAGGGCTTTGTTGGATTTGTAACCATCGCGTTGTGGGATTTGTAGCCTGGCGTTGTTGGTCTTGTAAACTGGTGTTGTGGGATTTGTAATCAGCGCGTTATGGGATTTGTAACCTGCGCTTTGTGAGATTTGTAACCAGTGCATTGCGGGATTTGTAACCAGCGTGTTGTCATATTTATAACATGGCATTCTGGGATTTGTAACCAGCGCGTTGTGGGATTTGTAAACAGTGCGTTGTGGGTCTTGTAACCAGCACGTTGTGGTATTTGTAACCTGTCGTTGTGGGATTTATAAGCTGTGCGAATTGTAAGCAGCGCGTTGTGGAATTTGTAACCAGCCCATTGTGGAATTTGTATCCAGTGCGTTGTGGGATTTGTAACCAGACGTTTTGGGATTTATAACCAGTACATTGTGGGATTTGTAACCAGCGCATGTGGGATTTGTAACCAGCTCATTGTGGGTTTTGAAAACAGTGCGTTGTCAGATTTGTAACCAGTGCATTGTGGGATTTGTAACCAGCGTGTTATGGGATTTGTAACTTGGCGTTGTGGGATTTGTAACCAGTGTGTTGTGGGATTGGTAAACAGTGCATTGTGGGATTTGTAACCTGGCATTGTGGGAATTGTAACCAAGCATTTTGGGATTTGTAACCAGTGCATTGTGGGATTTGTATCCAGTCCATTGTGGGTTTTGAAAACAGTGCGTTGTCAGATTTGTAACCAGCGTGTTATGGGATTTGTGACCTGGTGTTGTGGGATTTGTAACCAGCGTGTTGTGGGATCTGTAACCAGGCGTTGTTTGATTTGTAACCAGTGCGTTGTGGGATTTGTAACCAGTGCATTGTGGGATTTGTAACCAGCACGTTGTGGGATTTGTAACCTGGCATTGTGGGAATTGTAACCAGCGCGTTGTGGGATTTGTAACCTGGCATTGTGGGATTTGTAACCAAGCATTTTGGGATTTGTAACCAGTGCCTTGTGGGATTTGTATCCAGCCCATTGTGGGTTTTGGAAACAGTGCGTTGTCAGATTTGTAACTAGCGTGTTATGGGATTTGTAACCTGGTGTTGTGGGATTTGTAACCAGTGCGTTGTGGGACTTGTAACCTGGCGATTTGGGGGGTTTGTATCCAGTGCATTGTGGGATTTGTAACCAGTGTGTTGTGGGATTTGTTAACAGTGCTTTGTCGGATTTGTAACATGGCGTTGTGGGATTTGTAACCAGCGTGTTGTGGGATTTGTAACCTGGCATTGTGGGAATTGTAACCAGTGCATTGTGGGATTTGTAACCAGTGCATTGTGCGATTTGTAACCAGTGCATTGTGGGATTTGTAACTAACGTATTGTGGGATTTGTAACCAGCGGGTTGTGGGACTTGTAACCTGGCATTGTGGGTTTTTATAACCAGGCATTTTGGGATCTGTAACCAGCACGTTGTGGGTTTTGTAAATATTGCATTGTCAGACTTGTTACCAGTGCATTGTGGGATTTGTAACCAGTGTGTTATGGGATTTCTAAATTGGCGTTGTGGGATATGTAACCAGCGTGTTGTGGGATTTGTAAACATTGCATTGTCAGACTTGTTACCAGTGCATTGTGGGATTTGTAATCAGCGTGTTGTGGGATTTGTAACCAGGGCTTTGTTGGATTTGTAACCATCGCGTTGTGGGATTTGTAGCCTGGCGTTGTTGGTCTTGTAACCTGGCATTGTGGGATTTGTAACCAGCGCGTTGTGGGATTTGTAATCAGCGCATTGTGGGATTTGTAACCAATGCGTGGTAGGATTTGTAACCAGCGTGTTGTGAGATTTGTAACATGGCGTTCTGGGATTTGTAACCAGCACGTTGTGGGATTTGTAAATAGTGCGTTGTGGGTCTTGTAACCAGCACGATGTGGTATTTGTAACCTGTCGTTGTGGGATTTGCAACCTGTGCGAATTGTAAACAGCGCATTGTGGGATTTGTAAACAGCGCATTGTGGGATTTTTAACCAACGTGTTGTGGGATTTGTAACCAGCGCGTTGTGGGATTTGTAACCAGCGTGTTGTGGGATCTGTAAACAGTGCGTTGTGGGATGTTTGACCTGGCGTTGTGGGATTTGGAACCTGGTGTTGTGGGATTTGTAAACAGCGCGTTGTGGGATTTGTAACCAGTGCGTTGTGGGATTTGTAACCTGTCATTGTGGTATTTGTAACCTGGCGTTGTGGGATTTGTAACCAATGCATTGTAGGATTTATAACCAGCATGTTGTGGGATTTGTAACCAGTGCTTTGTGAAATTTGTAAACAGTGCGTTGTGGGATATGTAACCAGTGCATTTTGGGATTTGTAACCAGCCCATTGTGGGATTTGCAATCAACGCATTGTGGGATTTGTAACCAGCACGTTGTGGAATCTGTAACCTGGCGTTGTGGGATTTGTAAACAGTATGTTGTGGGATTTGTAACATGGCGTTGTGGGATTTGTAACCAGCATGTTGTGGGATTTGTAAACATTGCATTGTCAGACTTGTTACCAGTGCATTGTGGGATTTGTAACCAGTGTGTTATGGGATTTGTAACCTGGCGTAGTGGGATTTGTAACCAGCGTGTTGTAGGATCTGTAACCAGCGCTTTGTGGGATTTGTAACCAGCGCTTTGTGGGATTTGTAACCAGTGCGTTGTGGGATTTGTAACCAGCACGTTGTGGGATTTATAACCAGCATGTTGTGAGATTTGTAACCTCTGCATTGTGGGTTTTGAAAACAGTGCGTTGTCAGATTTGTAACAAGCGTGTTATGGGATTTGTAACCAGGTGTTGTGGGATTTGTAACCTGCGCATTGTGGGATTTGTAATCAGCGCGTTGTGGGATTTGAATCCAGCGTGTTATGGGATTTGTAAACTGTGCGTTGTGGGATTTGTAACCTGTGCGTTGTGGGATTTGTAAACCGTGCGTTGTGGGATTTGTAACCTGGTGTTGTGGGATTTTTAACTAGTGAGTTGTGGGATTTGTAAGCTCGCGGTGTGGGATTTGTAATCTGGCATTTTTTGATTTGTATCCTGGCGTTGTGGGATTTGTAGCCAGTGCGTTGTGGGATTTGTAACCAGCACGTTGTTTGATTTGTAATCAGCGTGTTGTGGGATTTGTAACCAGTGCGTTGTGGGATTTGTAACCAGCGCGTTGTGGGATTTGTAACCTGCCATTGTGGGATTTGTAAACAGCGCATTGTGGCATTTGTAAACAGTGCATTGTAGGATTTGTAAATGGTGCATTGTGGGATTTGTAACCTGGTGTTGTGAGATTTGTAAACAGTGCGTTGTGGGATTTGTAACCTGGAGTTGTGGGATATGTAACCAGCGCATTTTGGGATTTGTAATCAATGTATTGTGGGATTTGTAAACAGTATGTTGTGGGATTTGTAACATGGCGTTATGGGATTTGTAACCAGCATGTTGTGGGATTTGTAAACATTGCATTGTCAGACTTGTTACCAGTGCATTGTGGGATTTGTAGCCAGTGTGTTATGGGATTTGTAACCTGGCATAGTGGGATTTGTAACCAGCGTGTTGTAGGATCTGTAACCAGCGCTTTGTGGGATTTGTATACTGGCATTGTGGGATTTGTAACCAGTGCGTTGTGGGATTTGTAACCAGCACATTGTGGGATTTGTAACCAGCGTGTTGTGGGATTTGTAATCAATGTATTGTGGGATTTGTAAACAGTATGTTGTGGGATTTGTAACATGGCGTTATGGGATTTGTAACCAGCATGTTGTGGGATTTGTAAACATTGCATTGTCAGACTTGTTACCAGTGCATTGTGGGATTTGTAGCCAGTGTGTTATGGGATTTGTAACCTGGCATAGTGGGATTTGTAACCAGCGTGTTGTAGGATCTGTAACCAGCGCTTTGTGGGATTTGTATACTGGCATTGTGGGATTTGTAACCAGCACGTTGTGAGATTTGTAACCTCTGCATTGTGGGATTTGTAACCAGCGTGTTGTGGGATTTGTAACATGGCGTTCTGGGATTTGTAAACAGTGCATTGTGGGATTTGTATCCAGCCCATTGTGGGTTTTGAATTAAAGTGCTTTGTCAGATTTGTAACCAGCGCGTTGTGGGGTTTGTAACCAGCGCGTTGTGGGATATGTAACCAGTGCATTGTGGGATTTGTAAACAGTGGTTTGTGCGTTTTGTAACCAGCGCGTTGTGCGATTTGTAACCAGCGCGTTGTGGGATATGTAACCAGTGCATTGTGGGATTTGTAAACAGTGGTTTGTGCGTTTTGTAACCAGCGCGTTGTGCGATTTGTAACCAGTGCGTTGTGGGATTTGTAACCAGCGCATTGTGGGATTTGTAACGAGCGGGTTCTGCGATTTGTAACCTGCCATTGTGGGAATTGTAACCAGCGTGTTGTGGGATTTGTAACCAGTGAGTTGTGGGATTTGTAACCTGTCATTGTGGGTTTTGTTACCAGTGCTTTGTGCGATTTGTAACCAACACATTGTGGGATTTGTAACCAGCGCCTTGTGGGATTTGTAACCAGCGCATTGTGGGTTTTTATAAACAGGCATTTTGGAATTTATAACCAGTGCATTGTGGGATTTGTGTACAGCGCGTGTGGGTTTTGCAAACATTGCATTGTCAGATTTGTAACCAGCGCGTTGTGGGATTTGTACCCAGCGCGTTGTGGTATTTGTAACCTGTCATTGTGGGATTTGTAACCAATGCATTGTAGAATTTGTAACCAGTGCGTTGTGGGGTTTGTAACCAGCGTGTTGTGGGATTTGTAATCAGCGTGTTGTGGGATTTGTAAACCGTGCGTTGTGGGATTTGTAAACCGTGCGTTGTGTGATTTGTGAACAGTGCGTTGTGTGATTTGTGAACAGTGCATTGTGGGATTTGTAAACAGTGCGTTGTGGGATTTGTAACCTGGTGTTGTGGGTTTGTAACCAAGTTGTGGGATTTGTAACCAGCGTGTTATGGGATTTGTAACCTGGCGTTGTGGGATTTATAACCGGCGTATTGTGGGATTTGTATTCAGTGCATGTGGGATTTGTAAACAGTGCGTTGTCAGATTTGTAACCAATTCATTGTGGGATTTGTAACCAGCGTGTTATGGGATTTGTAACCTGGCGTTGTGGCGTTTATAACCAGCATGTTGTGGGATTTGTAACCAGTGCGTTGTGGGATTTGTAACCAGCGCATTTTGGGATTTGTAACCAGCCCATTGTGGGATTTGTAATCAACGCATTGTGGGATTTGTAACCAGCACATTGTGGAATCTGTAACCTGGCGTTGTGGGATTTGTAGCCAGCATGTTGTGGGATTTGTAAACATTGCATTGTCAGACTTGTTACCAGTGCATTGTGGGATTTGTAACCAGTGTGTTATGGGATTTGTAACCTGGCGTAGTGGGATTTGTAACCAGCGTGTTGTAGGATCTGTAACCAGCGCTTTGTGGGATTTGTATCCTGGCGTTGTGGGATTTGTAACAAGCACGTTGTGGGATTTGTAACCAGCATGTTGTGAGATTTGTAACCAATGCATTGTAGAATTTGTAACCAGTGCGTTGTGGGATTTGTAACCAGGTGTTGTGGGATTTGTAACCAGTGCGTTGTGGGACTTGTAACCAGCGCGTTGTGGGATTTGTAACCAGCACGTTGTGGGATTTGTAACCAGTGCATTGTGGGATTTGTAAACAGTGGTTTGTGCGATTTGTAACTAGCGCGTTGTGGGATTTGTAACCAGCGTGTTGTGGGATTTGTAACCTGGTATTGTGGGATTTGTAAACAGTGTGTTGCGGGATTTGTAAACAGTGCGTTGTGGGATTTGTAAACGGTGCGTTGTGGGATTTGTAAACTGGGTGTTGTGGGATTTGTAAACAGTGCATTGTCAGATTTGTATCCAGCGCATTTTTAACCAGCGTGTTATGGGTTTTGTAACCTGGCGTTGTGGGATTTATAACTGGCGCATTGTGGGATTTGTATTCAGCGCGTGTGGGATTTGTGACTAGCATGTTGTGGGTTTTGTAAACAGTGCATTGTCAGATTTGTAACCAGTGCGTTGTGAGATTTGTAAACAGTGCATTGTCAGATTTGTAACCAGTGCGTTGTGAGATTTGTAAACAGTGCATTGTCAGATTTGTATCCAGCGCATTGTGGGAGTTGTAACCAGCATGTTATGGGATTTGTGACCAGCACGTTGTTGGATTTGTGACCAGCACGTTGTTGGATTTGTAACCTGTCATTGTGGTATTTGTAAACAGAGCATTGTGGGATTTGTAACCAATGCATTGTAGAATTTGTAACCAGCGTGTTGTGGGATTTGTAAACAGTGCGTTGTAGGATTTGTAAACGGTGCATTGTGGGATTTGTAACCTGGTGTTGTGGGATTTGTAACCACGTTGTGGGATTTGTAACCAGTGCATTGTGGGATTTGTATTCAGTGCGTGTGGGATTTGTAACCAGCATGTTGTGGGTTTTGTAAACAGTGCATTGTCAGATTTGTAACCAATTCATTGTGGGATTTGTAACCAGCGTGTTATGGGATTTGTAACCTGGCGTTGTGGCATTTATAACCAGCATGTTGTGGGATTTGTAACCAGTGCGTTGTGAGATTTGTAAACAGTGCGTTGTGGGATTTGTAACCTGGAGTTGTGGGATATGTAACCAGCGCATTTTGGGATTTGTAACCAGTCCATTGTGGGATTTGTAATCAACGCATTGTGGGATTTGTAACCAGCACATTGTGGAATCTGTAACTTGGCATTGTGGGATTTGTAAACAGTATGTTGTGGGATTTGTAACATGGCGTTGTGGGATTTGTAACCAGCGTGTTGTGGGATTTGTAAACATTGCATTGTCAGACTTGTTACCAGTGCATTGTGGGATTTGTAGCCAGTGTGTTATGGGATTTGTAACCTGGCGTAGTGGGATTTGTAACCAGCGTGTTGTAGGATCTGTAACCAGCGCTTTGTGGGATTTGTATCCTGGCGTTGTGGGATTTGTAACCAGCACATTGTGGGATTTGTAACCAGCACGTTGTGAGATTTGTAACCTCTGCATTGTGGGATTTGTAACCAGTGCATTGTAAGATTTGTAACCAGCATGTTGTGGGATTTGTAACATGGCGTTCTGGGATTTGTAAACTGTGCATTGTGGGATTTGTATCCAGCACATTGTGGGTTTTGAAAACAGTGCGTTGTCAGATTTGTAACAAGCGTGTTATGGGATTTGTAACCAGGTGTTGTGGGATTTGTAACCAGTGCGTTGTGGGACTTGTAACCTGGCGTTGTGGGATTTGTAACCAGCGCGTTGTGGGATTTGTAACCAGCGCGTTGTGGGATTTGTAACCAGCGCGTTGTGGGATTTGTAACCAGCGCGTTGTGGGATTTGTAACCAGCGCGTTGTGGGATTTGTAACGAGTGAGTTGTGGGATTTGTAACGAGTGAGTTGTGGGATTTGTAACGAGTGAGTTGTGGGATTTGTAACGAGTGAGTTGTGGGATTTGTAACGAGTGAGTTGTGGGATTTGTAACGAGTGAGTTGTGGGATTTGTAACCAGCGCGTTGTGCGATTTGTAACCAGCGCGTTCTGCGATTTGTAACCAGCGCGTTCTGCGATTTGTAACCAGTGCGTTCTGCGATTTGTAACCAGTGCGTTGTGGGATTTGTAACCAGCGCGTTGTGGGATTTGTAACCAGCGCGTTGTGGGATTTGTAACCAGTGCATTGTGGGATTTGTATTCAGTGCATGTGGGATTTGTAACCAGTGCGTTGTGGGATTTGTAACCAGCGCGTTGTGGGATTTGTAACCAGCGCGTTCTGCGATTTGTAACCAGTGCGTTCTGCGATTTGTAACCAGTGCGTTGTGGGATTTGTAACCAGCGCGTTGTGGGATTTGTAACCAGCGCGTTGTGGGATTTGTAACCAGCGCGTTGTGGGATTTGTAACCAGTGCATTGTGGGATTTGTATTCAGTGCATGTGGGATTTGTAACCAGCATGTTGTGGGTTTTGTAAACAGTGCATTGTCAGATTTGTAACCAATTCATTGTGGGATTTGTAACCAGCGTGTTATGGGATTTGTAACCTGGCGTTGTGGCATTTATAACCAGCATGTTGTGGGATTTGTAACCAGTGCGTTGTGGGATTTGTAACCTGGAGTTGTGGGATATGTAACCAGCGCATTTTGGGATTTGTAACCAGCCCATTGTGGGATTTGTAATCAACGCATTGTGGGATTTGTAACCAGCACGTTGTGGAATCTGTAACCTGGCATTGTGGGATTTGTAAACAGTATGTTGTGGGATTTGTAACATGGCGTTGTGGGATTTGTAACCAGCATGTTGTGGGATTTGTAAACATTGCATTGTCAGACTTGTTACCAGTGCATTGTGGGATTTGTAGCCAGTGTGGTATGGGATTTGTAACCTGGCATAGTGGGATTTGTAACCAGCGTGTTGTAGGATCTGTAACCAGCGCTTTGTGGGATTTGTATCCTGGCATTGTGGGATTTGTAACCAGTGCATTGTGGGATTTGTAACCAGTGCATTGTGGGATTTGTAACCAGTGCATTGTAAGATTTGTAACCAGCGTGTTGTGGGATTTGTAACATGGCGTTCTGGGATTTGTAAACAGTGCATTGTGGGATTTGTATCCAGCCCATTGTGGGTTTTGAAAACAGTGCGTTGTCAGATTTGTAACAAGCGTGTTATGGGATTTTTAACCAGGTGTTGTGGGATTTGTAACCAGCGCGTTGTGGGATTTGTAACCAGTGCATTGTGGGATTTGTAAACAGTGGTTTGTGCGATTTGTAACCAGCGCGTTGTGCGATTTGTAACCAGCGCGTTGAGCGATTTGTAACCAGCGCGTTGTGCGATTTGTAACCAGTGCGTTGTGGGATTTGTAACCAGCGCGTTGTGGGATTTGTAACCAGCGCGTTGTGGGATTTGTAACCAGCGCGTTCTGCGATTTGTAACCTGGCATTGTGGGAATTGTAACCAGCGTGTTGTGGGATTTGTAACCTGTCATTGTGGGTTTTATTACCAGTGCTTTGTGGGATTTGTAACCAACGCATTGTCGGATTTGTAAGCAGCGCCTTGTAGGATTTGTAACCAGCGCATTGTGGGTTTTTATAACCAGGCATTTTGGAATTTATAACCAGTGCATTGTGGGATTTGTGTACAGCGCGTCTGGGATTTGTAACCAGCGCGTTATGGGTTTTGTAAACATTGCATTGTCAGATTTGTAACCAGCGCATTGTGGGATTTGTAACCAGCGCGTTGTGGTATTTGTAACCTGTCATTGTGGGATTTGTAACCAATGCATTGTAGAATTTGTAACCAGTGTGTTGTGGGATTTGTAAACAGTGCGTTGTGGATTTGTAAACAGCGCGTTGTGGGATTTGTAACCAGCGCGTTGTGGGATTTGTAACCAGCGTGTTGTGGGATTTGTAACATGGCGTTCTGGGACTTGTAAACAGTGCATTGTGGGATTTGTATCCAGCCCATTGTGGGTTTTGAAAACAGTGCATTGTCAGATTTGTAACCAATTCATTGTGGGATTTGTAACCAGCACGTTGTGGAATCTGTAACCTGGCGTTGTGGGATTTGTAAACAGCGCATTGTAGGATTTGTAAACAGTGCATTGTGGGATTTGTAACATGGCGTTGTGGGATTTGTAAACAGTGCGTTGTAGGATTTGTAAACGGTGCATTGTGGGATTTGTAACCTGGTGTTGTGCGATTTGTAACCAGCGTGTTATGGGATTTGTAACCTGGCGTTGTGGGATTTATAACCGGCGCATTGTGGGATTTGTATTCAGCGCGTGTGGGATTTGTAACCAGCATGTTGTGGGATTTGTAACCAGGGCATTGTGGGATTTGTAACCAGTGCGTTGTGGGCTTTGTATCCAGTGCGTTTTGGGATTTATAACCAGTGCATTGTGGGATTTGTATCCAGCCCATTGTGGGTTTTGAAAACAGTGCATTGTCAGATTTGTAACCAGCGTGTTGTGGGATTTGTAACCAGTGTGTTGTGGGATTTGTAACCAGTGCGTTGTGGGACTTGTAACCAGTGCGTTGTGGGCTTTGTATCCAGTGCGTTTTGGGATTTATAACCAGTGCATTGTGGGATTTGTATCCAGCCCATTGTGGGTTTTGAAAACAGTGCATTGTCAGATTTGTAACCAGCGTGTTATGGGATTTGTAACCAGTGTGTTGTGGGATTTGTCACCAGCCCATTGTGGTAATTGTAACCAACGCATTGTGGGATTTGTAACCAGCACGTTGTGGAATCTGTAACCTGGCGTTGTGGGATTTCTAAACAGCGCATTGTAGGATTTGTAAACAGTGCATTGTGGGATTTGTAAACAGTGCATTGTAGGATTTGTAAACGGTGCATTGTGGGATTTGTAACCTGGTGTTGTGCGATTTGTAACCAGCGTGTTATGGGATTTGTAACCTGGCGTTGTGGGATTTATAACCGGCGCATTGTGGGATTTGTATTCAGTGCGTGTGGGATTAGTAACCAGCATGTTGTGGGATTTGTAAACAGTGCATTGTCAGATTTGTAACCAATTCATTGTGGTATTTGTAACCAGGGCATTGTGGGATTTGTAACCAGGGCATTGTGGGATTTGTAACCAGTGCGTTGTGGGATTTGTATCCAGTGCGTTTTGGGATTTGTATCCAGTGCGTTTTGGGATTTATAACCAGTGCATTGTGGGATTTGTATCCAGCCCGTGTGGGATTTGTACCCAGCGCGTTGTGGGTTTTGTAAACAGTGTGTTGTCAGATTTGTATCCAGTGCATTGTGGGAGTTGTAACCAGCGTGTTATGGGATTTGTGACCAGCACGTTGTTGGATTTGTAACCAGCGCATTGTGTGGGATTTGTAACCAGCACGTTGTGTGACTTCTAACCTGGTGTTGTGGGAATTGTAACCAGCGTGTTGTGGGATTTGTAACCAGCGCGTTGTGGGATTTGTAACCAGCGCGTTGTGGGATTTGTAACCAGGCGTTGTGGGATTTGTAATACGTACGTTGTATGATTTGTAACCAACGCGTTGTGGGATTTGTAATCAGTGCGTTGTGGGAATTGAAACCACCGCATTGTGGGATTTGTAACCTGGCATTTTGGGATTTCTAATCAATGCATTGTGTGATTTGTATCCAGCCCATGTGGGAATTGTAACCTGGCATTGCGGGATTTGTAACCTGGCACTGCGGGATTTATAACCTGGCATTGCGGGATTTCTAACCAGCGCGTTGTGGTATTTCTAACCAGCGCGTTGTGGGATTTGTAACCAGCACATTGTGGGATTTGTAACCAGGGCGTTGTGGGATTTGTATCCAGTGCGTTTTGGGATTTATAACCAGTGCATTGTGGGATTTGTATCCCCCGCGTGTTCGATTTGTATCCCCCGCGTGTGGGATTTGTATCCCCCGTGTTGTGGGATTTGTATCCCCCGTGTTGTGGGATTTGTATCCCCCGCGTTGTGGGATTTGTATCCCCCGCGTTGTGGGATTTGTATCCCCCGCGTTGTGGGATTTGCATCCCCCGCGTTGTGGGATTTGTAACCAGCGCGTTGTGGGATTTGTAAACACTGGTTTGTGCGATGTGTAACCAGCGCATTGTGGGATTTGTAAACATTGCATTGTCAGACTTGTTACCAGTGTGTTATGGGATTTGTAACCTGGCATTGTGGGATTTGTAACCAGCGTGTTGTGAGATTTGTAACCACTGCGTTGTGAGATTTGTAACCAGTGCATTGTAAGATTTGTAACCAAGCATTTTGGGATTTGTAACCAGTGCCATGTGGGATTTGTATCCAGCCCATTGTGGGTTTTGAAAACAGTGCGTTGTCAGATTTGTAACCAGCGTGTTGTGGGATTTGTAACCAGCGCGTTGTGGGAATTGTAACCTGCGTGTTGTGGGATTTGTAACCAGCGCCTTGTGGGATTTGTAACCAGCGCATTGTGGGTTTTGTGTACAGTGCGTGTGGGATTAGTAACCAGCGCGTTGTGGGTTTTGTAAACATTGCATTGTCAGATTTGTAACCAGTGTGTTATGGGATTTGTAACCAGTGTGTTATGGGATTTGTAACCAGCGCGTTGTGGGATTTGTAACCAGCACCTTGTGGGGTTTGTAACCAGCGCGTTGTGGGATTTGAAACCTGGTGTTGTGGGATTTGTAACCAGCGCGTTGTGGGATTTGTAACCAGCGCGTTGTGGGATATGTAACCAGCGCGTTGTGGGATTTGTAACCAGCGCGTTGTGGGATTTGTAACCAGCGTGTTGTGGGATTTGTAACCAGCGTGTTGTGGGATTTGTAACCAGCGCGTTGTGGGATTTGTAACCAGCGCGTTGTGGGATTTGTAACCAGCATGTTGTGGGATCTGTAAACAGCGTGTTGTGGGAATTGTAACCTGCGTGTTGTGGGATTTGTAACCAGCGCATTGTGGGTTTTTATAACCAGGCATTTTGGAATTTATAACCAGTGCATTGTGGGATTTGTGTACAGTGCGTGTGGGATTAGTAACCAGCGCGTTGTGGGTTTTGTAAACATTGCATTGTCAGATTTGTAACCAGTGTGTTATGGGATTTGTAACCAGTGTGTTATGGGATTTGTAACCAGCGCGTTGTGGGATTTGTAACCAGCACCTTGTGGGGTTTGTAACCAGCGCGTTGTGGGATTTGAAACCTGGTGTTGTGGGATTTGTAACCAGCGCGTTGTGGGATTTGTAACCAGCGCGTTGTGGGATATGTAACCAGCGCGTTGTGGGATTTGTAACCAGCGCGTTGTGGGATTTGTAACCAGCGTGTTGTGGGATTTGTAACCAGCGTGTTGTGGGATTTGTAACCAGCGCGTTGTGGGATTTGTAACCAGCGCGTTGTGGGATTTGTAACCAGCATGTTGTGGGATCTGTAAACAGCGCGTTGTGGGATTTGGAGCCTGGTGTTGTGGGATTTGTAACCAGCGCATTCTGGAATTTGTAACCAGGGCATTTTGGGATTTCTAACCAGCGCGTTGTGGTATTTCTAACCAGCGCGTTGTGGGATTTGTAACCAGCGCGTTGTGGGATTTGTAACCAGCGCGTTGTGGGAATTGTAACCTGGCATTGCGGGGTTTATAACCTGGCATTGCGGGATTTGTAACCAGCGTGTTGTGGGATTTGTAACCAGCGCATTGTGGGAATTGTAACCTGGCATTGCGGGAATTGTAACCTGGCATTGCGGGATTTATAACCTGGCATTGCGGGATTTGTAACCAGCGCATTCTGGAATTTGTAACCAGGGCATTTTGGGATTTCTAACCAGCGCGTTGTGGTATTTCTAACCAGCGCATTGTGGGATTTGTAACCAGCGCGTTGTGGGATTTGTAACCAGCGTGTTGTGGGATTTGTATCCAGTGCGTTTTGGGATTTATAACCAGTGCATTGTGGGATTTGTAACCCCCGCGTGTGGGATTTGTAACCCCCGCGTGTGGGATTTGTAACCCCCCCGTTGTGGGATTTGTATCCCCCGCGTTGTGGGATTTGTATCCCCCGCGTTGTGGGATTTGTATCCCCCGCGTTGTGGGATTTGTATCCCCCGCGTTGTGGGATTTGTATCCCCTGCGTTGTGGGATTTGTAAACAGTGGTTTGTGCGATTTGTAACCAGCGCGTTGTGGGATTTGTAAACATTGCATTGTCAGGCTTGTTACCAGTGTGTTATGGGATTTGTAACCTGGCATTGTGGGATTTGTAACCAGCGTGTTGTGAGATTTGTAACCACTGCGTTGTGAGATTTGTAACCAGTGCATTGTAAGATTTGTAACCAAGCATTTTGGGATTTGTAACCAGTGCCTTGTGGGATTTGTATCCAGCCCATTGTGGGTTTTGAAAACAGTGCGTTGTCAGATTGGTAACCAGCGTGTTATGGGATTTGAAACCTTGTGTTGTGGGATTTGTAAACAGTGGTTTGTGCGATTTGTAACCAGCGCGATGTGGGATTTGTAACCAGCGCGTTGTGGGATTTGTTACCTGGCATTGTGGGAATTGTAACCTGCGTGTTGTGGGAT
Source organism: Chiloscyllium punctatum (assembly GCF_047496795.1). Classification (NCBI taxonomy): domain Eukaryota; kingdom Metazoa; phylum Chordata; class Chondrichthyes; order Orectolobiformes; family Hemiscylliidae; genus Chiloscyllium; species Chiloscyllium punctatum. The sequence continues at coordinate 10,214,720 of NC_092768.1, read as the reverse complement.
TTGTAACCAGCGCCTTGTGGGATTTGTAACCAGCGCATTGTGGGTTTTTATAACCAGGCATTTTGGAATTTATAACCAGTGCATTGTGGGATTTGTGTACAGCGCGTTGTGGGTTTTGTAAACATTGCATTGTCAGATTTGTAACCAGTGTGTTATGGGATTTGTAACCAGCGCGTCGTGGGATTTGTAACCAGCGTGTTGTGGGATCTGTAACCAGCGCCTTGTGGGATTTGTAACCAGCGCATTGTGGGTTTTTATAACCAGGCATTTTGGAATTTATAACCAGTGCATTGTGGGATTTGTTAACAGTGCGTTGTGGGATTTGTAAACATTGCATTGTCAGATTTGTAACCAGTGTGTTATGGGATTTGTAACCAGCGCGTCGTGGGATTTGTAACCAGCGTGTTGTGGGATCTGTAAACAGCGCGTTGTGGGATTTGGAACCTGGTGTGGGATTTATAACCTGGTGGTGTGGGATTTGTAAACAGTGTGGTGTGGGATTTGTAAACAGTGTGTTGTGGGATTTGTTAACAGTGCGTTGTGGGATTTGTAACACGGCGTTGTGGGATTTGTAACCAGCCCATTATGGGATTTGTAACCAACGCATTGTGGGATTTGTAACCAGCCCATTGTGGAATCTGTAACCTGGCTTTGTGGGATTTCTAAACAGCGCATTGTAGGATTTGTAAACAGTACATTGTGGGATTTGTAACATGGCATTGTGGGATTTGTAACCAGCGAGTTGTGGGATTTGTATTCAGCACGTATGGGATTTGTAACCAGCATGTTGTGGGTTTTGTAAACAGTGCGTTGTCAGATTTGTAACCAATTCATTGCGGGATTTGTAACCTGGTGTTGTGGGACTTATAACCAGTGTATTGTGGGATTTGTAACCAGCGTGTTGTGGGATTTGTAACCTGTCATTGTGGTATTTGTAACCAGTGCATTGTGGGATTTGTCTCCTGCGTGTGTGGCATCTGTAAGCAGCGCATTGTGGGATTTGTAACCAGTGTGTTGTGTTTTGTAACCAGTGGGTTGTGTGATTTGTAACCAGTGCGTTGTGGGATTTGTAACTTGGCGTTGTGGGATTTTTAAACAGTGCGTTGTGATATTTGTAACCTAGCGTGGTGCTATTTGTAACCAGTGCATTGTGGGATTTATAGCCAGTGCATTGTGGGATTTATAGCCAGTGCATTGTGGGATTTGTATCCAGCGCATGTGGGATTTGTAACCAGTGCATTGTGGGTTTTGTAAACAGTGCGTTGTCAGATTTGTAACCAGTGCATTGTGGGATTTGTAAGCTGGCGTTGTGGGATTTATATCCAGCGTGTTATTGGATTTGTAACCTGGCATTGTGGGAGTTGTAAACAGTGCATTGTGGGTCTTGTAACCAGCGTGTTGTGCGAATTGTAACCAGCGCGTTGTGGGATTTGGAACACATGTGTTGTGGGATTTGTAACCTGGAGTTGTGGCATCTGTAACCAACGCATTGTGGGATTTCTAACCAGGGTGTTGTGGGATTTGTAACCAGTGCGTTGTGTGTTTTGTAACCAGTGCGTTGTGTGTTTTGTAACCAGCGTGTTGTGTGTTTTGTAACCAGTATGTTGTGGGATTTGTGACCAGTGTGTTGTGGGATTTGTAACCAGCGTGTTGTCGGATTTCTAACCAGCGCATTGCAGGCTTTGTAACCAGTGCGTTGTGGGATTTGTAACTTGGCGTTGTGGGATTTTTAAACAGTGCGTTGTGAGATTTGTAACCTGGTGTGGTGCTATTTGTAACCAGTGTATTGTGGGATTTATAACCAGTGTGTTGTGGGATTTGTAACCAGAGCGTTGTGGGATTTGTAACCAGTGTGTTGTTGGATTTGTAACCAGTGGGTTGCGGGATTTGTAACCAGCGCGTTGTGGGATTTGTAACATGGCGTTGTGGGATTTGTAACCAGTGCGTTGTGGGATTTGTAACTTGGCGTTGTGGGATTTTTAAACAGTGCGTTGTGATATTTGTAACCTAGCGTGGTGCTATTTGTAACCAGTGCATTGTGGGATTTATAGCCAGTGCATTGTGGGATTTGTATCCAGCGCATGTGGGATTTGTAACCAGTGCGTTGTGGGTTTTGTAAACAGTGCGTTGTCAGATTTGTAACCAGTGCATTGTGGGATTTGTAAGCTGGCGTTGTGGGAATTGTAACCAGCGTGTTGTGGGATTTGTAACCTGGCTTTGTGGGATTTGTAACCAGCGTGTTGTTGGATTTGTAACCAGTGGGTTGCGGGATTTGTAACCAGTGCATTGTGGGATTTGTAACCAGGGCGTTGTGAGATTTGTAACCAGTGCGTTGTGATATTTCTAACCAGCACGTTGTGGGATTTGTAACCAATGCATTGTAGGATTTGTAACCAGCGTGTTTTGGGATTTGTAACCAGCGCGTTTTTGGATTTGCAACCAGGGCGTTGTGCGATTTGTAACCCACGCATTGTGCGATTTGTAACCGGCGTGTTGTGCGATTTGTAACCGGCTCGTTGTGGGATTTGTAACCGGCGCGTTGTGGGGCTTGTAACCTGGTGTTGTGGGAATTGTAACCAGAGCGTTGTGGGATTTGTACCCAGCGTGTTGTTGGATTTGTAACCAGAGGGTTGTGGGATTTGTACCAGCGCATTGCTGGATCTGTAACCGGCGCGTTGTGGGATTTGTAACCAGTGCATTGTGGGACCTGTAACCTGGTGTTGTGGGAATTGTAACCAGTGTGTTGTGGGATTTGTAACCTGGCTTTGTGGGATTTGTAACCAGTGCATTGTGGGATTTGTAACCTGGCATTGTGGGATTTGTAACCAACACATTGTTGGTTTTGTAACCAGCGCATTGTGGGATTTATAACCAGTCTGACCCTGGCTCCTCCACACGGTGGCTCCCACAGGGTCCCTCGCTCCTGCCATTTGCCGGCGGGTTTCCCCGGAGCTAACGGGAGTTGGCCTTTGTGCCCGCAGGTCTGAGTATCCGGAGCAGCCAGGAGGAGGAGCCAGTGGATCCCCAGCTGATGCGACTGGATAACATGCTGTTGGCCGAGGGGGTAGCGGGTCCTGAGAAAGGTGGGGGATCGGCAGCAGCCGCTGCGGCAGCTGCAGCATCCGGCGGGGTCTCCCCTGACAACTCGATCGAGCACTCGGATTACCGGGCCAAACTAGCGCAGATCCGGCAAATCTACCACACTGAGCTGGAGAAATACGAGCAGGTAACCTGGGGCAGCCAGCAGTGGGCTCAGTCACCGCTACCCCCAACCCCCATCGTGGAGGGGCAGCACGAGGTCAGATACAGGGGAAAGCTCCCTCTACACTGTCCCCCTTCAAACACTCCCAGGGACAGGGACAACACAGGGTTAGATACAGAGTAAAGCTTCCTCTACACTGTCCCCCTTCAAACACTCCCAGGACAGGGTCAGCACAGGGTTAGATACAGAGTAAAGCTCCCTCTACACTGTCCCCATCAAACACTCCCAGGGACAGGGACAACACAGGGTTAGATACAGAATAAAGCTTCCTCTACACTGTCCCCCTTCAAACACTCCCAGGGCAGGGACAGCACAGGGTTAGATACAGAGTAAAGCTCCCTCTACACTGTCCCCCTTCAAACACTCCAGGACAGGGACAGCATGGAGTTAGCTACAGAGTAAAGCTCTCTCTACACTGTCCCTCATCTAACACTCCCAGGACAGGGACAGCATGGAGTTAGCTACAGAGTAAAGCTCTCTCTACACTGTCCCTCATCTAACACTCCCAGTGCAGGGACAACACAGGGTGAGATACAGAGTTAAGCTCCCTCTACACTGTCCCCATCAAACATTCCCAGGGACAGGGACAGCACGGGGTTAGATACAGAGTAAAGCTCCCTCTACACTGTCCCCATCAAACACTCCCAGGACAGGGACAGCACAGGGTTAGATACAGAGTAAAGCTCCCTCTACACTGTCCCCATCAAACACTCCCAGGGACAGGGACAGCACGGGGTTAGATCCAGAGTAAAGCCTCCTTTGGTTTTGCCTCGCTCTGTTGCTGTGCCCTGATTCTCTCTGTCCCCGCACTGTGCTGGGCTCCGGGTGTCAGATGCGGCGAATCCGTGTGGGTACCGTTGGCCTGGGCACGGAGGGGCCGGAGCAGCGTCTGCCCTTCGCTGGGGTGTTTGACCCTTGCTGTCTCTCCCTCCCCCACCCCTCACCTCCCTCCCCTCGCAGGCCTGCAGTGAATTCACGACCCATGTGATGAACTTGCTGCGGGAGCAGAGCCGGACGCGCCCCATCTCCCCGAAGGAGATTGAGCGCATGGTCGGGATCATCCATCGAAAGTTCAGCTCCATCCAGATGCAGCTGAAGCAGAGCACGTGTGAGGCAGTGATGATCCTCCGCTCCCGGTTCCTGGACGCCAGGTCAGTCCGTATCCCGCGGGGACTAACGAAATGCTGCACTGAACGTCCCCCTTCCCACCTCGACCTGGTTAGGGGCATCGGTTACAGGAACGGCCCAGTGTTGGGTGGGAAGCGGAATGTGCAGGGAGAGGGGGGAGGGGACGGAGCGAGGGGGGGGGGGGGGGGGGAAGGGAGGGAGGGAGGGGGGAAGGGAGGGAGGGAGGGGACGGAGCGAGGGAGGGAAGGGAGGGAGGGAGGGGACGGAGCGAGGGGGGGGGAGAAGGGAGCGAGGGGGGGGGGAAGGGAGGGAGGGAGGGGACGGAGCGAGGGGGGGGAAGGGAGGGAGGGAGGGAGGGAGGGGACGGAGCGAGGGGGGGGAAGGGAGGGAGGGAGGGAGGGAGGGGACGGAGCGAGGGGGGGGGAAGGGAGGGAGGGAGGGAGGGAGGGGACGGAGCGAGGGGGGGGAAGGGAGGGAGGGAGGGAGGGGGACGGAGCGAGGGGGGGAAGGGAGGGAGGGAGGGGACGGAGCGAGGGGGTGGGAAGGGAGGGAGGGAGGGGAGGGGACGGAGCGAGGGGGGGGAAGGGAGGGAGGGAGGGAGTGAGGGGGCGGAGCGAGGGGGTGGGAAGGGAGGGAGGGAGGGAGGGGACGGAGCGAGGGGGGGGGAAGGGAGGGAGGGAGGGGGGGGAAGGAGGGAGGGGACGGAACGAGGGGGGGGAAGGAAGGGAGGGAGGGAGGGAGGGGACGGAGCGAGGGGGGGGAAGGAAGGGAGGGAGGGACGGGACGGAGCGAGGGGGTGGGAGGGGACGGAGCGAGGGGGGGGGAAAGGGAGGGAGGGACGGAGCGAGGGGGGGGGAAGGGAGGGAGGGAGGGACGGAGCGAGGGGGGGGGAAGGGAGGGAGGGAGGGAGGGGACGGAGCGAGGGGGTGGGAAGGGAGGGAGGGAGGGAGGGGACGGAACGAGGGGGGGGAAGGAAGGGAGGGAGGGAGGGAGGGGACGGAGCGAGGGGGGGGGAAGGAAGGGAGGGAGGGACGGGACGGAGCGAGGGGGAGGGAGGGGACGGGAGCGAGGGGGGGGGAAAGGGAGGGAGGGACGGAGCGAGGGGGGGGGAAGGGAGGGAGGGAGGGAGGGGACGGAGCGAGGGGGGGGGGAAGGGAGGGAGGGAGGGAGGGGACGGAGCGAGGGGGAGGGGGCGGAGGGGAGGGGACGGAGCGAGGGGGGGGGCGGAAGGGGAGGGGGATGATGGAGGGAGGGAGGGAGGGAACGGAGCGAGTGGGGGATAGAGGGAGGGAGGGAGGGAGGGAACGGAGCGAGTGGGGGGATAGAGGGAGGGAGGGAGGGAGGGAACGGAGCGAGTGGGGGGATAGAGGGAGGGAGGGAGGGAGGGAACGGAGCGAGTGGGGGATAGAGGGAGGGAGGGAGGGAGGGAACGGAGCGAGTGGGGGGATAGAGGGAGGGAGGGAGGGAGGGAACGGAGCGAGTGGGGGGACAGAGGGAGGGAGGGAGGGAGGGAACGGAGCGAGTGGGGGGATAGAGGGAGGGAGGGAGGGAGGGAACGGAGCGAGTGGGGGGACAGAGGGAGGGAGGGAGGGAGGGAACGGAGCGAGTGGGGGGACAGAGGGAGGGAGGGAGGGAGGGAACGGAGCGAGTGGGGGGATAGAGGGAGGGAGGGAGGGAGGGAACGGAGCGAGTGGGGGGATAGAGGGAGGGAGGGAGGGAACGGAGCGAGTGGGGGGATAGAGGGAGGGAGGGAGGGAGGGAACGGAGCGAGTGGGGGGATAGAGGGAGGGAGGGAGGGAGGGAACGGAGCGAGTGGGGGGATAGAGGGAGGGAGGGAGGGAGGGAACGGAGCGAGTGGGGGGATAGAGGGAGGGAGGGAGGGAGGGAACGGAGCGAGTGGGGGGATAGAGGGAGGGAGGGAGGGAGGGAACGCAGCGAGTGGGGGGATAGAGGGAGGGAGGGAGGGAGGGAACGCAGCGAGTGGGGGGATAGAGGGAGGGAGGGAGGGAACGCAGCGAGTGGGGGGATAGAGGGAGGGAGGGGAGGGAACGCAGCGAGTGGGGGGATAGAGGGAGGGAGGGAGGGAACGCAGCGAGTGGGGGGATAGAGGGAGGGAGGGAGGGAACGCAGCGAGTGGGGGGATAGAGGGAGGGAGGGGCCTGGATTATGAGGGAGGAAGGGGAGCGAGAAGGGGGAGGGAGGAGGGGGGAACATGGGGAGTGAAAGAGGGAATGGGAACAGAAGGAGACAATGGGCGGTGGGAGTGGACGAGCAGTTGGAAGAGGGTGAAGGGGCTGAGGGGAGGTTGTCTGGAGCTCTGGGAGATCGGAGGGAGGGGGGGTGGTGAAAATATGGGGGTGGGGAGGGGGACACGGCGCGGGGGCGGGGAACAGGCTGGCGGGGGGAGGGGTGAGCGGTGTGGGAGTGGGATGCAGGAGCAGTGAGGTTGTATTGGTTTTATCCCGAGGGAGGTGAACGGAAGGAGGGAGTGCCAAGGACAATGGAGGGGGGTGGTGGTAGGGTAGGGAGGGGGCTTCCTGGCCAGCCGGACGGGGTAAAGGCCGGCTCTGGGCTTGGCCTTGGGATTGGGATTGGGATTGGGGCTGGTTAGTTTTCCCGGATCGCCCTGTGTGATCTCGTGCCCCGCTGTTTGATGGCTTGCCGTGCCATCATGGGTACAGTGACCCCCTCGGGAGCTCTGTGCGCACTCGCCCCACCCCCCACCCCCCACCCCCCACCCCCACCCCGTGACGGTGTCCGGTGAGCGAGCGAGTGAGCACACCCCTCCCAAGTCCCCCCACATCGCGGATCTCGCGCTGGCTGGCTCGCTCGCTCCCCTCCCCAGTCCTGTGTGACCTTTCCACCTTTCTCCAGGAGGAAGAGACGGAACTTCAGCAAACAGGCCACAGAGATCCTGAACGAGTACTTCTACTCCCACCTGAGTAACCCTTATCCCAGCGAGGAGGCCAAGGAGGAGCTGGCAAAGAAGTGTGGTATCACTGTATCGCAGGTCAGTGTATCACAGGTTAGACCCATTTAGCCTTCTCACAGGTACCTTCTCTCTTGTGATTGTTCTGTGTGCCTGATGCTGCGGTCCCTGGGGCTCTGCTTTCCTGCCGCGTTTTGTTTGCAGTGTGCGATTTTGTTCTTTTTTTTATTAATATAATGTTGAATTTCTTCAACTGGATGTGTTAACATTGCATGCCTCGCGTACATCCAAGAACGTTCAGGAGAAATCGCCAGGTGGGTTTTGAGCTAGAGAGGGAGAGAGAGAGAGAGAACGTAATTTCTTTAGCACGGATATCTGAAAGAAAGCTGGTTTTTCTGAGGAGGGTGCGTTAAGAACGTAGAATATTCTAGTGCTATACAGGCCCTTCAGCCCTTGATGTTGCTCCAATCTGTGAAGCCAATCTGAAGCTCATCTAACCTATACTATCTTGTCCATATGCCTAGCCAATGTCCATTTAAATGCCCTTAATGTCGGTGAGTCTACTACTGTTGCAGGCAGGGCATTCCACACCCTTACTACTCTCTGAGTAAAGAAACTGCCTCTGACGTCTGTCCTATATCTATCACCCCTCAGTTTAAAGCTATGTCCCCTCGTGCTCGCCATCACCATCTGAGGTAAAAGGCTCTCCCTGTCCACCCAGTCTAACCCTCTGATTATCTTATATGTCACAATTAAGTCACCTCTCGACCTTCTCTCCAATGAAACAGCCTCAGTTTCCTCAGCCTTTCCTCATAAGACCTTCCCTCCATACCAGGAACATCCTAGTAAATCTTCCTCTGCACCCTTTCCAAAGCTTCCATGTCCTTCCTATAATGCGGTGACCAGACCTGTACATAATCCTCCAAGTGCGGCCGCACCAGAGTTTTGTACAGCTGCGAAACTCAATCTCTCTCCCAATAAAAGCTAAAACACCCTATGCCTTCTTAACAGCCCAATCAACCTGGGTGGCAACATTCAGGGATCTATGCTCCACCGACCTTCGTGCCATCCGCAAATTTACTAACCCACCCTTCAGTACCCTCATCCAGGTCATTTATAAAACTGACAAACAGCAATTGCCCCAGAACAGATCCTTGTGGTACGCCACTAGTAACTGAGCTCCAGGATGAACGTTTCCCATCAACCACCACCCTCTGTCTTCTTTCAGCGAGCCACTTACTGAATCAAACTGCTAAGTCACCCTCAATCCTCTGCTTATGTATTTTCTGCAATAGCCTACAGTGGGGGAACCTTATCAAACACCTTACTGAAATCTATATACGCCACATCAACCGGCTTACCCTCATCCACCTGTTTGGTCACCATCTCGAGGAACTCAATAAGGTTTGTGAGGCACGACCTCCCCTTCACAAAACCGTGTTGACTATCCCTAATCCAGCTATTCCTCTCTCGATGATTAGAAATCCTATTTCTTAAAACCTTTTCCACACCTTACCCTCAACCAAAGTAAGGCTCACTGGGTCTATAATACCAGGGCTGTCTCTGCTCCCTTTCTTGAACAAGGGGACAGCATTTAATATCCTCCAGTATTCTGGCACTATTCTGACACTTGGGGATCTCTGCATAAGTATAGACCCAAAGTCATCGCTCAGTTCAAGGTCTTGGTTAGATTAGATGATTAGATTCCCCACAGTGTGGAAACAGGCCCTTCGGCCCAACAAGTCCACACCGACCCTCCAAAGAGCAACCCACCCAGGCCCATTCCCCTACATTTACCCCTTCACCTGACACTACGGGCAATTTAGCATGGCCGATTCACCTAACCTGCACATTTTTGAAGGTTAACATTTTGGGAGGAAACCGGAGCACCCGGAGGAACCCCACACAGACACGGGGAGAATGTGCAAACTCCACACAGACAGTCGCCTGAGGGGGGGGAGTTGAACCCAGGTCTCTGGGTGTCTTTTCCCTGGTCCGGGGATATCAAGACTAGTGGCTATATTTGTAAGGTGCGAGGAGAGAGATTTAAAAAGGGCGTGAGGGGCAACTGTCTTTACACAGAGTGTGGTTCGGGTGTGGAGTAAACCTCCTGAGGGAGTGGTGGATGGGGGTGCAATGTTTAAAAAGACACTTGGATAGGGACATGAATGGGAAAGGTTTGGAGGGATAGGGAACAGGAGCAGGCAGATGGGACTCGTTCAGTTTGGGATTATGGTTGGCACGGACTGGTTGGACCGAAGGGTCTGCTTCTGTGCCGAATGACTCTGTAAGCATTTTAACGGTGCACACGGTTCCCCAGTTTACTTGACGTCCGCACCAAGGCTAGTCTAAAAGCAGGGACCAGCTGCTGTGTGCTGCCATTCATTACAAGGTGGTTAGACTCCAGGTCCAGCAGTTGTAAACCGTTGGAATGTAAAACTCTCAAACGCCCCTACACCGACGGAGATATAAAGGTCAGCTGTTGCTGGAAAAGCTCAGCAGACCTGGCACCATCTGCGAAGAGAAATCGCGAGGTGACCCTTCCCCAGAAGGTCATCCTGACGTTGGTGTTTATCGTTCCACTGAAGCAGATCGTGGGCCGAAGGGCCTGTTCTGTGCTGTATTGTTCTAAGATGTTGTAGGTGCCAGGTTTACCTTCCGTGCACAGGAGGGTGCTGCACGAGGGAAGCCCTGGTTTCGTTCCCGACACCAAGACCCCTCATGGATTCGGGTTAAAACCCTCCCAATCCGCTTGCGCTGGGTGGAATTGTTTTCGACAGACTGCCCCCGAGGTGGTGCAGAGGTAGTTAGTGTCACTCTGGAGTTAATGCTTTCACTGTAGAGGTTTTCCAGTGGACTCATCGATAGGAGTTCAGTTCAGTGGAAGGCGTTTCACCTGAGTTGAGATCTGTGGTGGCAGGGTTTGTGTCGGGTCTTGTGCATAATTACAGAGAGACTGGAATTTAATATCGACAAGAGCAGCGAGGGAAATGGCACACATTCCATTAGGGTTTGCTAATCTCCAGCCGTCAGGAGACCAGGCTCAGTCAAAGCAAGGCATTCAATCCAGTGTCATCTGAGACGGTAAATCAGTCTCTCCCTCAGCTCGCTCCCGACCCAGTCCCTCCCACCCCCCCCAAACCCCCAAGGCCCCCCACCCACCAATCCAGTGAAGGTGGTGATCTGTTGTGATCCAGTTCCCCCCCTCTATCCCCCCCTGAAGGTGGTGATCTGTTGTGATCCAGTTCCCCCCCTCTATCCCCCCCTGAATGTGGTGATCTGTTGTGATCCAGTTCCCCCCCTCTATCCCCCCCTGAAGGTGGTGATCTGTTGTGATCCAGTTCCCCCCTCTCTCTCCCCCTGAAGGTGGTGATCTGTTGTGATCCAGTTCCCCCCTCTCTCTCCCCGGTGGTGATCTGTTGTGATCCAGTTCCCCCCCTCTCACTCCCCCCGAAGGTGGTGATCTGTTGTGATCTAGTTCCCCCCTCTCTCTCCCCCGAAGGTGGTGATCTGTTGTGATCTAGTTCCCCCCTCTCTCTCCCCCGAAGGTGGTGATCTGTTGTGATCTAGTTCCCCCCCTCTCTCTCCCCCTGAAGGTGGTGATCTGTTGTGATCCAGTTCCCCCCCTCTATCCCCCCCTGAAGGTGGTGATCTGTTGTGATCCAGTTCCCCCCTCTCACTCCCCCCGAAGGTGGTGATCTGTTGTGATCTAGTTCCCCCCTCTCTCCCCCTGAAGGTGGTGATCTGTTGTGATCCAGTTCCCCCCCTCTCTCTCCCCCCCTGAAGATGGTGATCTGTTGTGATCCAGTCCCCCCCTCTCACTCCCCCCGAAGGTGGTGATCTGTTGTGATCTAGTTCCCCCCTCTCTCTCCCCCGAAGGTGGTGATCTGTTGTGATCTAGTTCCCCCCTCTCTCTCCCCCGAAGGTGGTGATCTGTTGTGATCCAGTTTCCCCCCCCCTCTCCCCCCGAAGGTGGTGATCTGTTGTGATCCAGTTCCCCCCTCTCACTCGGCCCGAAGGTGGTGATCTGTTGTGATCTAGTTCCCCCCCCTCTCTCTCCCCCCCTGAAGGTGGTGATCTGTTGTGATCCAGTTCCCCCCCTCTCACTCCCCCCGAAGGTGGTGATCTGTTGTGATCCAGTTCCCCCCCCTCTCTCTCCCCCCCTGAAGGTGGTGATCTGTTGTGATCCAGTTCCCCCCCTCTCACTCCCCTGAAGGTGGTGATCTGTTGTGATCCAGTTCCCCCCTCTCTCCCCCGAAGGTGGTGATCTGTTGTGATCCAGTTCCCCTCTCTCTCCCCCCCCGAAGGTGGTGATCTGTTGTGATCCAGTTCCCCCCTCTCTCTCCCCCTGAAGGTGGTGATCTGTTGTGATCCAGTTCCCCCCTCTCTCTCCCCCTGAAGGTGGTGATCTGTTGTGATCCAGTTCCCCCCTCTCTCTCCCCCTGAAGGTGGTGATCTGTTTGTGATCCAGTTCCCCCCCTCTCTCTCCCCCCCCGAAGGTGGTGATCTGTTGTGATCCAGTTCCCCCCTCTCTCTCCCCCCCCGAAGGTGGTGATCTGTTGTGATCCAGTTCCCCCCTCTCTCCCCCTGAAGGTGGTGATCTGTTGTGATCCAGTTCCCCCCCTCTCTCCCCCTGAAGGTGGTGATCTGTTGTGATCCAGTTCCCCCCTCTCTCTGAATGTGGTGATCTGTTGTGATCCAGTTCCCCCCTCTCTCTCCCCCGAAGGTGGTGATCTGTTGTGATCCAGTTCCCCCCCTCTCTCTCCCCTCCCGAAGGTGGTGATCTGTTGTGATCCAGTTCCCCCCTCTCACTCCCCCCGAAGGTGGTGATCTGTTGTGATCCAGTTCCCCCCTCTCTCTCCCCCTGAAGGTGGTGATCTGTTGTGATCCAGTTCCCCCCTCTCACTCCCCCCGAAGGTGGTGATCTGTTGTGATCCAGTTCCCCCCCCTCTCTCCCCCTGAAGGTGGTGATCTGTTGTGATCCAGTTCCCCCCCTCTCTCTCCCCCCCGAAGGTGGTGATCTGTTGTGATCCAGTTCCCCCCCTCTCTCCCCCTGAAGGTGGTGATCTGTTGTGATCTAGTTCCCCCCTCTCACTCCCCCCGAAGGTGGTGATCTGTTGTGATCTAGTTCCCCCCCTCTCTCCCCCTGAAGGTGGTGATCTGTTGTGATCTAGTTCCCCCCTCTCACTCCCCCCGAAGGTGGTGATCTGTTGTGATCCAGTTCCCCCCTCTCTCCCCCTGAAGGTGGTGATCTGTTGTGATCCAGTTCCCCCCTCTCACTCCCCCCGAAGGTGGTGATCTGTTGTGATCCAGTTCCCCCCTCTCTCTCCCCCTGAAGGTGGTGATCTGTTGTGATCCAGTTCCCCCCTCTCTCTCCCCCTGAAGGTGGTGATCTGTTGTGATCCAGTTCCCCCCTCTCTCTCCCCCTGAAGGTGGTGATCTTTTGTGATCCAGTTCCCCCCCCCTCTCCCCCTCCGAAGGTGGTGATCTGTTGTGATCCAGTTCCCCCCTCTCACTCCCCCCGAAGGTGGTGATCTGTTGTGATCTAGTTCCCCCTCTCTCCCCCTGAAGGTGGTGATCTGTTGTGATCCAGTTCCCCCCTCTCTTCCCCCCCCCTGAAGATGGTGATCTGTTGTGATCCAGTTCCCCCCTCTCACTCCCCCCGAAGGTGGTGATCTGTTGTGATCTAGTTCCCCCCTCTCTCCCCCCCGAAGGTGGTGATCTGTTGTGATCCAGTTCCCCCCTCTCTCTCCCCCTGAAGGTGGTGATCTGTTGTGATCCAGTTCCCCCCTCTCTCTCCCCCTGAAGGTGGTGATCTGTTGTGATCCAGTTCCCCCCCCCTCTCCCCCCCCGAAGGTGGTGATCTGTTGTGATCCAGTTCCCCCCTCTCACTCCCCCCGAAGGTGGTGATCTGTTGTGATCTAGTTCCCCCCTCTCTCCCCCTGAAGGTGGTGATCTGTTGTGATCCAGTTCCCCCCTCTCTTCCCCCCCCTGAAGATGGTGATCTGTTGTGATCCAGTTCCCCCCTCTCACTCCCCCCGAAGGTGGTGATCTGTTGTGATCTAGTTCCCCCCTCTCTCCCCCCCGAAGGTGGTGATCTGTTGTGATCCAGTTCCCCCCTCTCTCTCCCCCCCCCCGAAGGTGGTGATCTGTTGTGATCCAGTTCCCCCCTCTCACTCCCCCCGAAGGTGGTGATCTGTTGTGATCTAGTTCCCCCCTCTCCCCCCCCGAAGGTGGTGATCTGTTGTGATCCAGTTCCCCCCTCTCTCTCCCCCTGAAGGTGGTGATCTGTTGTGATCCAGTTCCCCCCTCTCACTCCCCCCGAAGGTGGTGATCTGTTGTGATCCAGTTCCCCCCTCTCTCTCCCCCCGAAGGTGGTGATCTGTTGTGATCCAGTTCCCCCCCTCTCTCTCCCCCTGAAGGTGGTGATCTGTTGTGATCCAGTTCCCCCCTCTCTTCCCCCCCCCTGAAGGTGCTGATCTGTTGTGATCCAGTTCCCCCCCTCTATCCCCCCTGAAGGTGGTGATCTGTTGTGATCCAGTTCCCCCCTCTCTCTCCCCCGAAGGTGGTGATCTGTTGTGATCCAGTTCCCCCCCTCCCTCTCCCCCTGAAGGTGGTGATCTGTTGTGATCTAGTTCCCCCCTCTCTCTCCCCCTGAAGGTGGTGATCTGTTGTGATCCAGTTCCCCCCCTCTCTCCCCCTGAAGGTGGTGATCTGTTGTGATCCAGTTCCCCCCTCTCACTCCCCCTGAAGGTGGTGATCTGTTGTGATCCAGTCCCCCCCTCTCACTCCCCCCGAAGGTGGTGATCTGTTGTGATCCAGTTCCCCCCTCTCTCTCCCCCTGAAGGTGGTGATCTGTTGTGATCCAGTTCCCCCCTCTCTCTCCCCCCCCGAAGGTGGTGATCTGTTGTGATCTAGTTCCCCCCTCTCTCCCCCGAAGGTGGTGATCTGTTGTGATCCAGTTCCCCCCTCTCTCTCCCCCTGAAGGTGGTGATCTGTTGTGATCCACTTCCCCCCCCTCTCTCTCCCTGAAGGTGGTGATCTGTTGTGATCCAGTTCCCCCCTCTCACTCCCCCCGAAGGTGGTGATCTGTTGTGATCCAGTTCCCCCCTCTCACTCCCCCCAAAGGTGGTGATCTGTTGTGATCCACTTCCCCCCCCTCTCTCTCCCTGAAGGTGGTGATCTGTTGTGATCCAGTTCCCCCCTCTCACTCCCCCCGAAGGTGGTGATCTGTTGTGATCCAGTTCCCCCCTCTCACTCCCCCTGAAGGTGGTGATCTGTTGTGATCCAGTTCCCCCCTCCCCCTGAGTGATCCAGTTCCCCCCTCCCCCTGAGTGATCCAGTTCCCCCTCTCTCTCCCCCCCTGAAGGTGGTGATCTGTTGCTGATCCAGTTCCCCCCCCCCTCCCCCGAAGGTGGTGATCTGTTGTGATCCAGTTCCCCCCTCTCTCTCCCCTGAAGGTGGTGATCTGTTGTGATCCAGTTCCCCCCCTCTCTCCCCCCCCGGAATGTGGTGATCTGTTGTGATCCAGTTCCCCCCCCTCTCTCTCCCCCCTGAAGATGGTGATCTGTTGTGTTCCAGTTCCCCCCCTCTCTTCCCCCCCCCTGAATGTGGTGATCTGTTGTGATCCAGTTCCCCCCTCTCTTCCCCCCCCCCTGAATGTGGTGATCTGTTGTGATCCAGTTCCCCCCCTCTCTCCCCCCCCTGAATGTGGTGATCTGTTGTGATCCAGTTCCCCCCCCTCTCCCCCTGAAGGTGGTGATCTGTTGTGATCCAGTTCCCCCCTCTCTCTCCCCCCCTGAAGATGGTGATCTGTTGTGTTCCAGTTCCCCCCTCTCTCTCCCCCCCTGAAGATGGTGATCTGTTGTGATCCAGTTCCCCCCCTCTCTCTCCCCTGAAGGTGGTGATCTGTTGTGATCCAGTTCCCCCCTCTCTCCCCCCCTGAAGGTGGTGATCTGTTGTGATCCAGTTCCCCCCTCTCCTCCCCCCACCTGACGGTGGTGATCTGTTGTGATCTAGTTCCCCCCTCTCCCCCCCCGAATGTGGTGATCTGTTGTGATCCAGTTCCCCCCTCTCTCTCCCCCGAAGGTGGTGATCTGTTGTGATCCAGTCTCTCTGTTGGATGGGGTGGGAGGGGTGGATTCACCGAGGACAGAAAGGGTAGACTGGATCCATCCCAGCGTTCACTTGGGAGCGACTCTTTCCCCCCACCCTTCGGAGCCTGATTCCTGAGGGATGGGGGATGGACAGGAACACTCTCTCCTCCCTCCCTTCCTCCCAACCTCAGCTCCGACCCTTAACCCCATGGCGGAAAGGTCTCTCTCTCTCCCACCTGGGTGCTTCTTGCCTCCTTTTTCCCTGGTTTGATCCAAACGTGTTTTGTTTCTTTCTCTCTCTCTCTCTCTCTCTACTGAAGTTCTTGATTAACAGAAAAAAGTCGTTTGGGAGGCACGGCACTTAGTGAAGGCAGTGGGGCAGGGCGTGGGGAGGTAACGAGAGAAGGGATGTCTGGGATCAGAGACGCTGGAACTGATGTTCCACGGTCAGAAGTCTTTGTCCGGCCGAGTTAGGGGAGGGCGCGTGGTGGGGTGGGGTGCGCGGGTTAATGAGTGACAGGCGTTTTGTGGTTGAACCGACCATGTGGCCAATCAGCCCTCCTGTTGCTATGCATCTAGAGCAGGGGAAAGGTGGGGACATGACAGGGGCCTAGTCAGAGACTTGGTTGACTTGGTTCATCGTCAAGTGTACCAGAGTACAGTGAAAAGCTTTGTTTACGATCCGCGCGAGCAGCAAGGGCACACAGTGCAGAAAGCCTGAGGAAGAGGTATGCAGGGTTACGTTACACTTGACGTTAGCAAGGTCAGCGTTGTTTGAGGCTGGGCAGCCTTTTCCTAAAAGAGCATCGCTAGTCATTTTATTTATTTTTTACACAGATTCAGAGTTATAAGCAATTCTGGCGTTAGTTCGACTGTCAGGAGCTTGCAGGCACTCACACGGTGTGGAAGCCATCTTGAGTCCTGGTTACGGGAGTGTGAGAGGGAGATGGGGGAGGGGAGGTGAGGGGCTGGAGGCAGGTGGGGTGGGAGGAGGGAATCGGGGGGGGGGGGTTGTGGGAGGGGCGGGGTGGGGGAAGACTCTCGTAATGGACAGCAAAGAAAGTTACCTCAGAATATAACGGGATCTTGATCAGATGGGCCAAGGAGTGGCAGATGGAGTTTAATTTAGATAAATGCAAGGTGCTGCATTTTGCCAAAGCAAATCTTAGCAGGACTTATACACTTAATGGTAAGGTCCTAGGGAGTGTTACTGAACAAAGAGACCTTGGAGTGCAGGTTCATAGCTCCTTGAAAGTGGAGTCGCAGGTAGATAGGATAGTGAAGAAGGTATTTGGTATGCTTTCCTTTATTGGTCAGAGTATTGAGTACAGGAGTTGGGAGGTCATGTTGCGGCTGTACAGGGCATTGGTGAGGCCACTGTTGGAATATTGTGTGCAATTCTGGTCTCCTTCCTATCGGAAAGATGTTGTGAAACTTGAAAGGGCTCAGAAAAGATTTACAAGGATGTTGCCAGGAGGGTTTGAGCTATAGGGAGACGCTGAACAGGCTGGGGCTGTTTTCCCTGGAGTGTTGGAGGCTGAGGGGTGACCTTATAAGCCATCTTGGATCCTAATAATGGGAAAATGAAAAAATCATGAGGGGCGTGGGATAGGATAAATAGGCAAAGTCTTTTCCCTGGGGTCGGGGAGTCCAGAACTAGAGGGCATAGGTTTAGGGTGAGAGGGGAAAGATATAAAAGAGACCTAAGGGGCAACTTTTTCACACAGAGGGTGGTACGTGTATGGAATGAGCTGCCAGAGGAAGTGGTGGAGGCTGGTACAATTAAAACATTAAAAGACGTCCGAATGGGTACATGCTGGCAAATGGGACTAGATTAGGTTAGGATATCTGGTCGGCGTGGACAAGTTGGACCGAAGGGTCTGGTTCCGTGCTGTCCATCTCCACCCTGCGTTGGGTCGACCATTGTGCGATGGTAATCTGACACTTTCTCTCTCTCTCTCTCTCTCTCTCTCTCTCTCTCTCTCTCCAGGACCATGGTGGCCCGTGTCGAGTTGGGGGGGTCAGATCAGAGGTGGGGGAGTTTGCCAGGGTTGGGGGCGGGGGGGGGGGGGGAAGGTCTTGGCTGAATCAATGTGTTGAGCCTTGGCAGGTGTTTGGGGTGTGAGTGTGCGTGTGAGTGTGTGCGTCGTTGGGGGGGGGGGTGGAGGGAAGGAGGAGGGGAGGGGAGGTGGGGGGGGAAGGGAGGGAAGTTGGGGGGGGGGGGTTGCGAAGACACAGCCTGGTGACATTGCTCCCTCCGTTCCCCTCCTCCTCCCGTTCAGGTGTCCAACTGGTTTGGAAACAAGCGAATCCGCTATAAGAAGAACATTGGTAAGTTCCAGGAGGAAGCTAACATTTACGCTGTTAAGACGGCCGTCAGTGCAACTGCTGCCTCCCAGAACAGCCAGGCAAACTCGCCCACCACTCCCACCTCTGCAGGTAGGCTGCTAACGGAACTGACAGTCTCCTCTCTACTCACTGTCACTCCTTCAACAGCAACAGGGTTTGAGCGGAAAAAAAACACAACCAAAAAGAGAGAGAAAGAAAAGCCGAAAGAGGGCCGGTTGGGTTGATTACCCTCCTGGGCAGCGTTAGCCGGACCGTCCAGTCTGAGGCACCGCAGGTTTTGGTTTTGTTTTGTTTTTATTTTTCAAAATATTCCACCTTGTGATCACGACCTCTCGCGTCCTGACTCTGCCCTCTTGTCAGGCCTGGCCCATTGCTCCTGCTTTAAGGTAGTCTCTCTGCCCAGCCTCTACCCCCTCGCAGCGCTCCCTGTGTTTGTGCGTCAGCCTCACGTCCTCAGTTTTTTTCTCTCCCTCTTGCCCGCGGTGCTGTTGGATTCACCCGTCCTCTTCTTTTGCATTCCCCCCCCAAAAAAAAAACGTCAGCCCCATCCCGTTCCACTATGACATCCGCTGGATTTGCTAGACTCTGCCCCTTGGCCAAGCGCCTGCTTTGGGGTTTTGGTCACTCGCTGACCTGGCGGGAATATCTGGAAGCGAGAATGTGGGCAAGGTTAGCACCGCTGCCGAACGGGGAATCTTCCCACCCTAGGGGGGGGGGTGACTGTGTGGAGTTTGCACGTTCTCCCCGCATCTGCGTGGGTTTCCTCCGGGTGCTCCGGTTTCCTCCCACTGTCCAAAGATTAGGGTGGACTGACCGTGGAAAATGCCGGGTTACAGGGTCTGGGTGGGACACTGTTTGGAGGGTCAGTGTGGACTCAGTGGGCCGAATGGCCTGCCTGCACGCACACTAGGGATACTGTAATGAGCACGCTGCCCTTTGCTTGCAAAGTCCCATCTTGTTCCTCCCTCACAATTCCCATCGTTCTACCTCTCCCTTCACATCTCCTCATCTCCTTTCTCCTTGTCTCACTCTCACTCCCCCCCCCACCCCAATTATCGCTGTAAATTATTTCCACCTGCTCTCTCTCTCTCTCTCTCTCTCATTCATGCTCTCCCTCTCCCCCTCTCTCTTTTGTGCTCTCTCTCTCTCTCTCTCTCACACACACACACTATCTCTGGTGCACTGTCTTTCTCTCTGGCACACGCGCTCTCTTGTTTTCTCTCTCTGGTGCATGGTCTCTCGTATTCTCTCTCTTTCCTCTTTCTCTCTCTCTCACTTTCCCCTCTCTCACACACACACTCACTTGCACTCTCTCTTTCCTCTCTCTCTCTTTTGCACACTCGCTTGCACGCTCTCTCATTTTCCTCTCTCTCTCTCACACTCGCACTCTCTCTCTCTCTCTCTCTCTCTCTTTCGCACACTCGCTCGCACTCTCACTTTTCTCTCTATCTCTCTCACATGCATGCTCTCCCTGTCTCTCGTGCGTGGTCTCTCTTGTGCTCTCTTTCTCACACACACACACACGCTATCTCTTGCATGCTCTCTCTGTCTCTTGTGCGCTGTCTTTCTGTCTGGCGCATGCTCTCGTATTCTCTGTCTTTCCTCTCTCTCTCTCGCTTTCGTCTCTCTTTCGCACACTCACTTGCCTTCTCTCTCTGTTGCCTCTCTCATCTCTCTCTCTCGCACACTCTCTCTGTCTTTCCTCTCTCTCTCACACTCGCTCGCACTCGCTCTCTGTCTGTCTGTCTCTCTCTCTCCTCTATCTCTCTCTCTCTGGTGCTGTGTCCCCCCAACCCCGTCCTGCGTCACTGTCTCTCCCTCCCCACACCAGCTGTTAAGGCCAGCGTTTCCTGTACCCACTCAGCCAAAAGCTGCCTCATTCCTCCTCGGGGGGGGGGGGGCTATTTTTTTGAAAGAGAAGTTTATTCTTTTTGTCCCCTGTTTTGAAGCCCAGAGCAGTAGAGGCAGGGGGGTGGAGGAGGGGAGGTGCAGGAGAGAGAGGTGGGCCCCACCGTCTCTCTCTGAGCACCGGTGTGGAGCAGCTGCCCTGTCCCTGCAGTAAACTTGTGGAAGCTGAGAGCTGTCTTCGGCTTTACCATGTGGTTCTGAAGGAAGGGGGTGGCAGGGGGGTGGGGGAGGAGAGAGCTATCTACGGCCTGATAAGGGACAGTGTTTATCTGTGCACAGACTGAGCTACGCATCTCCTTGCTGACCCAAGGCCTGGCTTTCTGACCTTGGCAGAGGTCCTTCTAATAACCACGGGACCTTGCCCAGCCCAGAGTGCTGCTCGGTGTCCCCCGTTTCTCGTTCTCGGAGCCCCCCTCCACCACCACCGCATTTGCAAAACACGAGAGAGGGAGAGAGGGATCCTCTGCGCAGCGGCGGTGCCCACCTTGGTTCACCCATTCGGCGCCTGCCCTTGTCCTGGGGCAGCCCTGGGCGCGGTTATGACCCCTTGATGGGGCAGAAGCCGTCCCCGTTCCTATCCCATCCCAGGGAGCGGCTGTGTGCCACGTTAGTGAGCACCCTCCTTCCCCACAGGCTTGCTCTCTCTCTCTGCTCCCCCCCCTGCCCCCTGCCATTTTTTCCTGCCATTTCCCAGTGGTTGGCGACGGTGCGCAGACTCCCCCCACCCACCCCGTCGTGATTCGACCCCAGAGAGGGGTTCTGGGCTTATCGATCTGCCCTGGCTCCATTGGACCAGGGGAGCGGGGACCTCGAATTTGGGAGGTGGGGGGCGTTGAGGGAAGGATGACAGTGTGTGTGAGGTCGGCGGGGTTGGGGGGTGGGGGAGAGGAATGGGAGAA
>NC_092768.1:10119109-10194049 GCF_047496795.1 Chiloscyllium punctatum | reverse complement strand
TTGTGGATAGTGACGAAGGATGTTATAGGTTACAGAGCGACATAGATAAGCTGCAAAGCTGGGCTTAGAGGTGGCAAATGGAGTTTAACGTAGAAAAGTGCGAGGTGATTCACTTTGGAAGGAGCAACAGGAATGCAAAGCACTGGGCTAATGGTAAGACCTTTGGGAGTGTAGATGAGCAGAGAGATCTTGGTGTCCATAGATCCCTGAAAGTTGCCACCCAGGTTGATTGGGCTGTTAAGAAGGCATAGGGTGTTTTAGCTTTTATTGGGAGAGAGATTGAGTTTCGCAGCTGTACAAAACTCTGGTGCGGCCGCACTTGGAGGATTGTGTACAGTTCTGGTCACTGCATTATAGGAAGGACATGGAAGCTTTGGAAAGGGTGCAGAGGAAGATTTACTAGGATGTTCCTGGTATGGAGGGAAGGTCTTATGAGGAAAGGCTGAGGAAACTGAGGCTGATTCATTGGAGAGAAGGTCGAGAGGTGACTTAATTGTGATATATAAGATAATCAGAGGGTTAGACTGGGTGGACAGGGAGAGCCTTTTACCTCAGATGGTGATGGTGAGCACGAGGGGACATAGCTTTAAACTGAGGGGTGATAGATATAGGACAGACGTCAGAGGTAGTTTCTTTACTCAGAGAGTAGTAAGGGTGTGGAATGCCTGCCTGCAACAGTAGTAGACTCACCGACATTAAGGGCATTTAAATGGACATTGGCTAGGCATATGGACAAGATAGTATAGGTTAGATGGGCTTCAGATTGGCTTCACAGATTGGCGCAACATCAAGGGCTGAAGGGCCTGTATAGCACTAGAATATTCTACGTTCTTAACGCACCCTCCTCAGAAAAACCAGCTTTCTTTCAGATATCCGTGCTAAAGAAATTACATTTTCTCTCTCTCTCTCTCCCCGCCTCTAGCTCAAAACCCACCTGGCGATTCCTCCTGAACGTTCTTGGATGTACGCGAGGCATGCATTGTTAACACATCCAGTTGAAGAAATTCAACATTATAATTAATAAAAAAAAGAACAAAATCGCACACCGTAAACAAAATGCGGCAGGAAAGCAGAGCCCCAGGGACCGCAGCATCAGGCACACAGAACAATCACAAGAGAGAAGGTACCTGTGAGAAGGCTAAATGGGTCTAACCTGTGATACACTGACCTGCGATACAGTGATACCACACTTCTTTGCCAGCTCCTCCTTGGCCTCCTCGCTGGGATAAGGGTTACTCAGGTGGGAGTAGAAGTACTCGTTCAGGATCTCTGTGGCCTGTTTGCTGAAGTTCCGTCTCTTCCTCCTGGAGAAAGGTGGAAAGGTCACACAGGACTGGGGAGGGGAGCGAGCCAGCCAGCCAGCGCGAGATCCGCGATGTGGGGGGACTTGGGAGGGGTGTGCTCACTCGCTCGCTCACCGGACACCGTCACGGGGTGGGGGTGGGGGTGGGGGTGGGGGTGGGGGTGGGGGTGGGGGTGGGGGGTGGGGGGTGGGGGTGGGGGGTGGGGGTGGGGGGGGTGGGGGTGGGGGTGGGGGGGTGGGGGTGGGGGGTGGGGGTGGGGGTGGGGCGAGTGCGCACAGAGCTCCC
Organism: Chiloscyllium punctatum; assembly: GCF_047496795.1. Lineage (NCBI taxonomy): Eukaryota > Metazoa > Chordata > Chondrichthyes > Orectolobiformes > Hemiscylliidae > Chiloscyllium > Chiloscyllium punctatum. The sequence continues at coordinate 10,192,460 of NC_092768.1, read as the reverse complement.
GAGGGGGTCACTGTACCCATGATGGCACGGCAAGCCATCAAACAGCGGGGCACGAGATCACACAGGGCGATCCGGGAAAACTAACCAGCCCCAATCCCAATCCCAATCCCAATCCCAATCCAATCCCAATCCCAAGGCCAAGCCCAGAGCCGGCCTTTACCCCGTCCGGCTGGTCAGGAAGCCCCCTCCCTATCCCATCCCTGCCCCTACCACCAACACCCCTCCATTGTCCTTGGCACTCCCTCCTTCCGTTCACCTCCCTCGGGATAAAACCAATACAACCTCACTGCTCCTGCATCCCACTCCCACATCGCTCACCCCCACCCCCCCCAGCCTGTTCCCCGCCCCCGCGCCGTGTCCCCCTCCCCACCCCCATATCTTCACCACCCCCCCTCTCCCTCCGATCTCCCAGAGCTCCAGACAACCTCCCCTCAGCCCCTTCACCCTCTTCCAACTGCTCGTCCACTCCCACCGCCCATTGTCTCCTTCTGTTCCCATTCCCTTCGTTCACTCCCCATGTTCCCCCCTCCTCCCTCCCCCTTCTCGCTCCCCTTCCTCCCTCATAATCCAGGCCCCTCCCTCTATCCCCCCACTCGCTCCGTCCCCTCCCTGACCTCCCTCCATCCCCCCACTCGCTGCGTTCCCTCCCTCCCTCCCTCCATCCCCCCACTCGCTGCGTTCCCTCCCTCCCTCCCTCCCTCCCTCTATCCCCCCACTCGCTGCGTTCCCTCCCTCCCTCCCTCTATCCCCCCACTCGCTGCGTTCCCTCCCTCCCTCCCTCTATCCCCCCACCCGCTGCGTTCCCTCCCTCCCTCCCTCTATCCCCCCACCCGCTGCGTTCCCTCCCTCCCTCCCTCTATCCCCCCACCCGCTCCGTTCCCTCCCTCCCTCTATCCCCCCACTCGCTCCGTCCCCGCCCACCCTCCCTTGCTCCGTCCCCTCACTCCATCCCTCGCTCCGTCCCCTCCCTCCCTCTCCACCTCCCTCCCTCCCTCCCTCCCCCTCCACCTCCCTCCCTCCCTCCCTCCCCCCTCGCTCCGTCCCCTCCCTCCCTCCCTCGCTCCGCTCCCTCACTCCCTCCTCGCTCCGTCCCCTCCCTCCCTCCCTCCCCCTCGCTCCGTCCCCTCCCTCCCTCCCTCGCTCCGCCCCCTCACTCCATCCCTCGCTCCGTCCCCTCCCTCCCTCACTTCCCCCTCGCTCCATCCCCTCCCTCCCTTGCTCCGCCCCCTCACTCCATCCCTCGCTCCGTCCCCTCCCTCCCTCCCTCCCCCCTCGCTCCATCCCCTCACCCCCTCTCCACCTCCCTCCCTTCCCCCCCTCGCTCCGTCCCCTCCCTCCCTCCCTTCCCCCCCTCCCTCCCTTCCCCCCCTCGCTCCGTCCTCTCCCTCCCTCCCTCCGTCCCCTCCCTTCCCCCCCTCGCTCCGTCCCCTCCCTTCCCCCCCTCGCTCCGTCCCCTCCCTCCCTCGCTCCGTTCGCTCCGTCCCCTCCCTCCCTCGCTCCGTCCCCCCCCTCCCTTCCCTCCCTCGCTCCGTCCCCTCCCTCCCTCCTTCCTTCCCTCCCTCGCTCCGTCCCCTCCCTCCCTCCCTTCCCCCCCTCGCTCCGTCCCCTCCCTCCCTCCCTTCCCCCCTCGCTCCGTCCCCTCCCTCCCTCCCTCCCTCCCTCCCCTCGCTCCGTCCCCTCCCTTCCCCCCCTTCGCTCCGTCCCCTCCCTCCCTCCCTCGCTTCCCCCCCTCGCTCCGTCCCCTCCCTCCCTCCCTCGCTTCCCCCCCTCGCTCCGTCCCTCCCTCCCCCCCTCGCTCCGTCCCCTCCCCTCCCTCCCTCCCTCGCTTCCCCCCTCGCTCCGTCCCTCCCTCCCTCCCTCGCTTCCCCCCCTCGCTCCGTCCCCTCCCTCCCTCCTCGCTTCCCCCCCTCGCTCCGTCCCCTCCCTCCCTTCCCCCCCCACGCTCCGTCCCCTCCCTCCCTCCCTCCCTCCCTTCCCCCCCTCGCTCCGTCCCCCTCCCTCCCTCCCTCCCTCCCTTCCCCCCCTCGCTCCGTCCCCTCCCTCCCTCCCTCCCTTCCCCCCCTCGCTCCGTCCCCTCCCTCGCTTCCCCCCCTCCTCCGTCCCCTCCCTCCCTTCCCCTCCCCTCCCCTCGCTCCGTCCCCTCCCTCGGTCCCCTCCCTCCGTCCCCCCTCGCTCCGTCCCCTCACTCCATCCCTCGCTCCGTCCCCTCCCTCCCTCCCTCCCTTCCCCCCCCCGCTCCGTCCCCTCCCTCCCTCCCTTCCCCCCCTCGCTCCGTCCCCTCCCTCCCTCCCTTCCCCCCCTCGCTCCGTCCCCTCCCTCCCTCGCTCCGTCCCCTCCCTCCCTTCCCCCCCTCGCTCCGTCCCCTCCCTCCCCTTCCCCCCCTCGCTCCGTCCCCTCCCTCCCTCCCTCCTTCCCCCCCTCGCTCCGTCCCCTCCCTCCCTCCCTCCCTTCCCCCCCTCGCTCCGTCCCCTCCCTCCCTCCCTCCCTTCCCCCCCTCGCTCCGTCCCCTCCCTCCCTCCCTTCCCCCCCCTCGCTCCGTCCCCTCCCTCCCTCCCTCCCTTCCCCCCCTCGCTCCGTCCCCTCCCTCCCTCCCTCCTTCCCCCCCTCGCTCCGTCCCCTCCCTCCCTCCCTCCCTCCCTTCCCCCCCTCGCTCCGTCCCCTCCCTCGCTTCCCCCCCCTCCCTCCGTCCCCTCCCTCCCTCCGTCCCCCTCCCTCCCTTCCCCTCCCCTCCCTCGCTCCGTCCCCTCCCTCCCTCCCCCCTCGCTCCGTCCCCTCACTCCATCCCTCGCTCGCTCCCTCCCTCCTCCCTCGCTTCCCCCCCCTCGCTCCGTCCCCTCCCTCCCTCCATCCCTTCCCCCCCTCGCTCCGTCCCCTCCCTCCCTCCCTCCCTTCCCCCCCTCGCTCCGTCCCCTCCCTCCCTCCCTCCCTTCCCCCCTTCGCTCCGTCCCCTCCTCCCCCCCTCGGCTCCGTCCCCTCCCTCGCTTCCCCCCCTCGCTCCGTCCCCTCCCTCGCTTCCCCCCTCGCTCCGTCCCCTCCCTCCCCTCCCTCGCTTCCCCCCCTCGCTCCGTCCCCTCGCTCCGTCCCCTCCCTCGCTTCCCCCCCTCGCTCCGTCCCCTCCCTCCCTCCCTCGCTTCCCCCCCCTCGCTCCGTCCCTCCCTCCCTCCCTCGCTTCCCCCCCTCGCTCCGTCCCCTCCCTCCCTCCCTCGCTTCCCCCCCCTCGCTCCGTCCCCTCCCTCCCTCCCTCGCTTCCCCCCCTCGCTCCGTCCCCTCCCTCCCTCCCTCGCTTCCCCCCCTCGCTCCGTCCCCTCCCTCCCTCCCTCGCTTCCCCCCCTCGCTCCGTCCCCTCCCTCCCTCCCTCGCTTCCCCCCCTCGCTCCGTCCCCTCCCTCCCTCCCTCGCTTCCCCCCCTCGCTCCGTCCCCTCCCTCCCCTCCCTCGCTTCCCCCCCTCGCTCCGTCCCCTCCCTCCCTCCCTCGCTTCCCCCCCTCGCTCCGTCCCCTCCCTCCCTCCTCGCTTCCCCCCCTCGCTCCGTCCCCTCCCTCCCTCCCTCGCTTCCCCCCCTCGCTCCGTCCCCTCCCTCCCCTCCCTCGCTCCGTCCCCTCCCCTCCCTCCGTCCCCTCCTCCCCTCCCCTCCCTCCCTCCCTCCCTCCCCCTCCCTCCGTCCCCTCCCTCCCTCCCTTCCCCCCCCTCGCTCCGTCCCCTCCCTCCCTTCCCCCCCCTCGCTACGTCCCCTCCCTCCCTCCCTCCCTTCCCCCCCTCGCTCCGTCCCCCCTCCCTCCCTCCCTCCCTCCCCCCCTCGCTCCGTCCCCTCCCTCCCTCCCTCCCTTCCCCCCCTCGCTCCGTCCCTCCCTCCCTCCCTTCCCCCCACTCGCTCCGTCCCCTCCCTCCCTCCCCTCCCTCCCCTCCCTTCCCCTCCTCGCTCCGTCCCCTCGCTCCCTCCCTTCCCCCCCTCGCTCCGTCCCCTCGCTCCCTCCCTTCCCCCCCTCCCTCCGTTCCCTCCCTCCCTCCCTCCCTTCCCCCCCTCGCTCCGTCCCCTCCTCCCTTCCCCCCCTCGCTCCGTCCCCTCCCTCCCTCCCTCCCTTCCCCCCTCGCTCCGTCCCCTCCCTCCCTCCCTCCCTTCCCCCCCTCGCTCCGTCCCCTCCCTCCCTCCCTCCCTCCCTTCCCCCCCTCGCTCCGTCCCCTCCCTCCCTCCCTCCCTTCCCCCCCTCGCTCCGTCCCCTCCCTCCCTCCCTCCCTCCCTTCCCCCCCTCGCTCCGTCCCCTCCCTCCCTCCCTTCCTTCCCCCCCTCGCTCCGTCCCCCTCCCTCCCTCCCTCCCTTCCCCCCCTCGCTCCGTCCCCTCCCTTCCCCCCCTCGCTCGTCCCCTCCTCCCTCCCTTCCCCCCCTCGCTCCGTCCCCTCCTTCCCCCCCTCGCTCCGTCCCCTCCCTCCCCTCCCTTCCCCCCCTCGCTCCGTCCCCCTCCCTCCCTCCCTTCCCCCCCTCGCTCCGTCCCCTCCCTCCCTCCCTTCCCCCCCCTCGCTCCGTCCCCTCCCTCCCTCGCTTCCCCCCCTCGCTTCCCCCCCTCGCTCCGTCCCCTCCCTCCGTCCCCTCCCTCCCTCCCCCCTCGCTCCGTCCCCTCACTCCATCCCTCGCTCGCTCCCTCCCTCCCTCCCTCGCTCGCTTCCCCCCCTCGCTCCGTCCCCTCCCTCCCTCCCTCCCTCCCTCCCTCGCTCGCTTCCCCCCTCGCTCCGTCCCCTCCCTCCCTCCCTCCCTCGCTTCCCCCCCTCGCTCCGTCCCCTCCCTCCCTCCCTCCCTCGCTTCCCCCCCCTCGCTCCGTCCCCTCCCTCACTCCCTTCCCCCCCTCGCTCCGTCCCCTCCCTCCCTCCCTTTCCCCCCTCGCTCCGTCCCCCTCCCTCCCTCCCTCCCTCCCTTCCCCCCCTCGCTCCGTCCCCTCCCTCCCTCCCTCCCTTCCCCCCCTCCCTCCCTTCCCCCCCTCGCTCCGTCCCCTCCCTCCCTCCCTTCCCCCCCTCGCTCCGTCCCCTCCCTCCCTCCCTTCCCCCCCCTCGCTCCGTCCCCTCCCTCCCTCCCTTCCCCCCCTCGCTCCGTCCCCTCCCTCCCTTCCCCCCCTCGCTCCGTCCCCTCCCTCCCTCCCTTCCCCCCCTCGCTCCGTCCCCTCCCTCCCTCCCTTCACCCCTCGCTCCCTCCCTCCCTCCCTTCCCCCCCTCGCTCCCTCCCTCCCTCCCTTCCCCCCCTCGCTCCCTCCCTCCCTCCCTTCCCCCCCTCGCTCCCTCCCTCCCTCCCTTCCCCCCCTCGCTCCGTCCCCTCCCTCCCTCCCTTCCCCCCCTCGCTCCCTCCCTCCCTCCTTCCCCCCTCGCTCCGTCCCCTCCCTCCCTCCTCCCCCCTCGCTCCGTCCCCTCCCTCCCCTCCCTCCCCCCTCGCTCCGTCCCCTCGCTCCCTCCCTCCCCCTCGCTCCGTCCCCTCGCTCCCTCCCTCCCTCCTCGCTTCGTCCCCTCCCTCCCTCCCTTCCCCCCTTCGCTCCGTTCCCTCCCTCCCTCCCTTCCCCCCCTCGCTCCGTCCCCTCCCTCCTCCCCTCCCTTCCACCCCTCGCTCCGTCCCCTCCCTCCCTCCCTCCCTTCCACCCCTCGCTCTGTCCCCTCCCTCCCTCCCTCCCTTCCCCCCCTCGCTCCGTCCCCTCGCTCCGTCCCCTCCCTCCCTTCCCCCCCTCCCTCCCTCCCTTCCCCCCCTCGCTCCGTCCCCTCCCTCCCCTCCCTCCCTCCCTTCCCCCCCTCGCTCCGTCCCCTCCCTCCCTCCCTCCCTCCCTCCCTTCCCCCCCTCGCTCCGTCCCCCCCCTCCCTCCCTCCCTCCCTTCCCCCCCCTCGCTCCGTCCCCTCCCTCCCTCCCTCCCTTCCCCCCCTCGCTCCGTCCCCTCCCTCCCTCCCTCCCTTCCCCCCCCTCGCTCCGTCCCCTCCCTCCCTCCCTCCCTTCCCCCCCTCGCTCCGTCCCCTCCCTCCCCTCCCTCCCTTCCCCCCTCGCTCCGTCCCCTCCCTCCCTCCCTCCCTTCCCCCCCTCGCTCCGTCCCCTCCCTCCCTCCCTCCCTTCCCCCCCTCGCTCCGTCCCCTCCCTCCCTCCCTCCCTTCCCCCCCTCGCTCCGTCCCCTCCCCTCCCTCCCTCCCTTCCCCCCCTCGCTCCGTCCCCTCCCTCCCTTCCCCTTCCACTCGCTCCGTCCCCTCCCTCCCTCCCTCCCTTCCCCCCCTCGCTCCGTCCCCTCCCTCCCTTCCCCCCTCGCTCCGTCCCCTCCCTCCCTCCCTCCCTTCCCCCCCTCGCTCCGTCCCCTCCCTCCCTCCCTCCCTCCCTTCCCCCCCTCGCTCCGTCCCCTCCCTCCCTCCCTCCCTTCCCCCGCCTCGCTCCGTCCCCTCCCTCCCTCCCTCCCTTCCCCCCCTCGCTCCGTCCCCTCCCTCCCTCCCTCCGTCCCCTCCCTTCCCCCCCTCGCTCCGTCCCCTCCCTCCCTCCCTCGCTCCGTCCCCTCCCTCCCTCCCTTCCCCCCCTCGCTCCGTCCCCTCCCTCCCTCCCTTCCCCCCCTCGCTCCGTCCCCTCCCTCCCTCCCCCCTCGCTCCGTCCCCTCACCTCCATCCCTCGCTCGCTTCCCTCCCTCCCTCCCCTCGCTCGCTTCCCCCCCTCGCTCCGTCCCCTCCCTCCCTCCCTCGCTCGCTCCCTCCCTCCCTCCCTCGCTCGCTTCCCCCCCTCGCTCCGTCCCCTCCCTCCCTCCCTCGCTTCCCCCCCCTCGCTCCGTCCCCTCCCTCCCTCCCTCGCTTCCCCCCCCTCGCTCCGTCCCCTCCCTCCCTCCCTTCCCCCCCTCGCTCCGTCCCCCCCCTCCCTCGCTCCGTCCCCCCCTCCCTCCCTCCCTTCCCCCCCTCGCTCCGTCCCCTCCCTCCCTCGCTCCGTCCCCTCCCTCCCTCCCTCGCTTCCCCCCCCTCGCTCCGTCCCCTCCCTCCCTCGCTCCGTCCCCTCCCTCCCCTCCCGTCCCCCTCCCCTCCTCGCTCCGTCCCCTCCCTCCCTCCCTCGCTTCCCCCCCTCGCTTCCGTCCCCTCCCTCCCTCCCTTCCCCCCCTCGCTCCGTCCCCTCCCTCCCTCCCTCCCTTCCCCCCCTCGCTCCGTCCCCTCCCTCCCTCCCTTCCCCCCCTCGCTCCGTCCCCTCCCTCCCTCCCTCGCTTCCCCCCCTCGCTCCGTCCCCTCCCTCCCTCCCTTCCCCCCCTCGCTCCGTCCCCCTCCCTCCCTCCCTCCCTTCCCCCCCTCGCTCCGTCCCCTCCCTCCCTCCCTCCCTCCCTTCCCCCCCTCGCTCCGTCCCCTCCCTCCCTCCCTCCCTTCCCCCCCCTCGCTCCGTCCCCTCCCTCCCTCCCCTCCCTTCCCCCCCTCGCTCCGTCCCCTCCCTCCCTCCCTCCCTTCCCCCCCTCGCTCCGTCCCCTCCCTCCCCTCCCTCCCTTCCCCCCCTCGCTCCGTCCCCTCCCTCCCTCCCTTCCCCCCCTCGCTCCGTCCCCTCCCTCCCTCCCTTCCCCCCCCCTCCCTTCCCCCCCTCGCTCCGTCCCCTCCCTCCCTCCCTTCCCCCCCTCGCTCCCTCCCTCCCTCCCTTCCCCCCCTCGCTCCCCTCCCTCCCTCCCTTCCCCCCCTCGCTCCGTCCCCTCCCTCCCTCCCTCCCTCCCTCCCCCCTCGCTCCGTCCCCTCCCTCCATCCCTCGCTCGCTTCCCTCCCTCCCTCCCTCGCTCGCTTCCCCCCCTCGCTCCGTCCCCTCCCTCCCTCCCTCCCTCGCTTCCCCCCCCCTCGCTCCGTCCCCTCCCTCCCTCCCTTCCCCCCCTCGCTCCGTCCCCTCCCTCCCTCCCTTCCCCCCCTCGCTCCGTCCCCTCCCCTCCCTCCCTTCCCCCCCTCGCTCCGTCCCCTCCCTCCCTCCCTTCCCCCCCTCGCTCCGTCCCCTCCCTCCCCCCTCGCTCCGTCCCCTCCCTCCATCCCTCGCTCGCTCCCTCCCTCCCTCCCTCGCTCGCTTCCCCCCCCTCGCTCCGTCCCCTCCCTCCCTCCCTCCCTCGCTTCCCCCCCCTCGCTCCGTCCCCTCCCTCCCTCCCTTCCCCCCCTCGCTCCGTCCCCTCCCTCCCTCCCTTCCCCCCCTCGCTCCGTCCCCTCCCTCCCTCCCTTCCCCCCCTCGCTCCGTCCCCTCCCTCCCTCCCTTCCCCCCCTCGCTTCCGTCCCCTCCCTCCCTCCCTTCCCCCCCTCGCTCCGTCCCCTCCCTCCTCCCTTCCCCCCCTCGCTCCGTCCCCTCCCTCCCTTCCCCCCCTCGCTCCGTCCCCTCTCTCCCTCCCTCCCTCCCTTCCCCCCCTCGCTCCGTCCCCTCCCTCCCTCCCTCCCTCCCTTCCCCCCCTCGCTCCGTCCCCTCCCTCCCTCCCTCCCTTCCCCCCTCGCTCCGTCCCCCCCCTCCCTCCCCCTCCCTCCCTCCCTTCCCCCCCTCGCTCCGTCCCCTCCCTCCCTCCCTCCCTTCCCCCCTCGCTCCGTCCCCCCCCTCCCTCCCTCCCTTCCCCCCCTCGCTCCGTCCCCTCCCTCCCTCCCTTCCCCCCCTCGCTCCGTCCCCTCCCTCCCTCCCTTCCCCCCCTCGCTCCGTCCCCTCCCTCCCTCCCTTCCCCCCCTCGCTCCGTCCCCTCCCTCCCTCCCTCCCTTCCCCCCCTCGCTCCGTCCCCCCCCTCCCTTCCCCCCCTCGCTCCGTCCCCCCCCTCCCTTCCCCCCCCTCGCTCCGTCCCCTCCTCCCTCCCTCCCTTCCCCCCCTCGCTCCGTCCCCTCCCTCCCTCGCTTCCCCCCCTCGCTCCGTCCCCTCCCTCCGTCCCCTCCCTCCCTCCCCCCTCGCTCCGTCCCCTCACTCCATCCCTCGCTCGCATCCCTCCCTCGCTTCCCCCCCTCGCTCCGTCCCCTCCCTCCCTCCCTCCCTCGCTCCGTCCCCTCCCTCCCTCCCTCCCTCGCTTCGCCCCCTCGCTCCGTCCCCTCCCTCCCTCCCTCGCTTCGCCCCCTCGCTCCGTCCCCTCCCTCCCTCCCTCCCTCCCTCGCTTCCCCCCCTCGCTCCATCCCCTCCCTCCCTCCCTCCCCCCCCCTCGCTCCGTCCCCTCCCTCCCTCCCTCGCTTCCCCCCCTCGCTCCGTCCCCTCCCTCCCTCGCTTCCCCCCCCTCCCTCGCTTCCCCCCCCTCGCTCCATCCCCTCCCTCCCTCGCTTCCCCCCCTCGCTCCGTCCCCTCCCTCCCTCGCTTCCCCCCCTCGCTCCGTCCCCTCCCTCCCTCCCTCCCTTCCCCCCCTCTCCCTGCACATTCCGCTTCCCACCAACACTGGGCCGTTCCTGTAACCGATGCCCCTAACCAGGTCGAGGTGGGAAGGGGGACGTTCAGTGCAGCATTCCGTTAGTCCCCGCGGGATACGGACTGACCTGGCGTCCAGGAACCGGGAGCGGAGGATCATCACTGCCTCACACTGTGCTCTGCTTCAGCTGCATCTGGATGGAGCTGAACTTTCGATGGATGATCCCGACCATGCGCTCGATCTCCTTCGGGGAGATGGGGCGCGTCCGGCTCTGCTCCCGCAGCAAGTTCATTCACATGGGTCGTGAATTCACTGCAGGCCTGCGAGGGGAGGGAGGTGAGGGGTGGGGGAGGGAGAGACAGCAAGGGTCAAACACCCCAGCGAAGGGCAGACGCTGCTCCGGGCCCCTCCGTGCCCCAGGCCAACGGTACCCACACGGATTCGCCGCATCTGACACCCGGAGCCCAGCACAGTGCGGGGACAGAGAGAATCAGGGCACAGCAACAGAGCGAGGCAAAACCAAAGGAGGCTTTACTCTGGATCTAACCCCGTGCTGTCCCTGTCCTGGGAGTGTTTGATGGGGACAGTGTAGAGGGAGCTTTACTCTGTATCTAACCCCGTGCTGTCCCTGTCCTGGGAGTGTTTGATGGGGACAGTGTAGAGGAAGCTTTACTCTGGATCTAACCCCGTGCTGTCCCTGTCCTGGGAGTGTTTGATGGGGGGACAGTGTAGAGAGAGCTTTACTCTGTATCTAACCCTGTGCTGTCCCTGTCCTGGGAGTGTTTGATGGGGCACAGTGTAGAGGGAGCTTTACTCTGTATCTAACCCTGTGCTGACCCTGTCATGGGAGTGTTTGATGGGGCACAGTGTAGAGGGAGCTTTACTCTGTATCTAACCCTGTCCTGGGAGTGTTTGAAGGGGGACAGTGTAGAGGGAAGCTTTACTCTGTATCTAACCCCGTGCTGACCCTGTCCTGGGAGTGTTTGATGGGGTACAGTGTAGAGGAAGCTTTACTCTGTATCTAACCCTGTCCTGGGAGTGTTTGAAGGGGGACAGTGTAGAGGAAGCTTTACTCTGTATCTAACCCCGTGCTGTCCCTGTCCTGGGAGTGTTTGACGGGGCACAGTGTAGAGGCAGCTTTACTCTGTCTCTAACCCTGTGCTGTCCCTGTCCTGGGAGTGTTTGATGGGGGACAGTGTAGAGGGGAGCTTTACTCTGTATCTAACCCTGTGCTGACCCTGTCCTGGGAGTGTTTGATGGGGCACAGTGTAGAGGGAGCTTTACTCTGTATCTAACCCCGTGCTGACCCTGTCCTGGGAGTGTTTGATGGGGCACAGTGTAGAGGAAGCTTTACTCTGTATCTAACCCTGTCCTGGGAGTGTTTGAAGGGGGACAGTGTAGAGGAAGCTTTACTCTGTATCTAACCCCGTGCTGTCCCTGTCCTGGGAGTGTTTGACGGGGGACAGTGTAGAGGAAGCTTTACTCTGTATCTAACCCCGTGCTGTCCCTGTCCTGGGAGTGTTTGATGGGGACAGTGTAGAGGAAGCTTTACTCTGTATCTAACCCTGTGCTGTCCCTGTCCTGGGAGTGTTTGAAGGGGGACAGTGTAGAGGGAGCTTTCCCCTGTATCTGACCTTGTGCTGCCCTCCACGATGGGGGTTGGGGGTAGCGGTGACTGAGCCCACTGCTGGCTGCCCCAGGTTACCTGCTCGTATTTCTCCAGCTCAGTGTGGTAGATTTGCCGGATCTGCGCTAGTTTGGCCCGGTAATCCGAGTGCTCGATCGAGTTGTCAGGGGAGACCCCCGCCGGATGCTGCAGCTGCCGCAGCGGCTGCTGCCGATCCCCCACCTTTCTCAGGACCCGCTACCCCCTCGGCCAACAGCATGTTATCCAGTCGCATCAGCTGGGGATCCACTGGCTCCTCCTCCTGGCTGCTCCGGATACTCAGACCTGCGGGCACAAAGGCCAACTCCCGTTAGCTCCGGGAAACCCGCCGGCAAATGGCAGGAGCGAGGGACCCTGTGGGAGCCACCGTGTGGAGGAGCCAGGGTCAGACTGGTTATAAATCCCACAATGCGCTGGTTACAAAACCAACAACGCACTGGTTACAATTACCACAAACGCACTGGTTACAAATCCCACATCGTGCTGTTTACAAATCCCACAACGCGCTGGTTACAAATCCCACAATGTGTTGGTTACAAATCCCACAATGCGAGGTTACAAATCCCACAATGCACTGGTTACAAATCCCACAAAGCCAGGTTACAAATCCCACAACACACTGGTTACAATTCCCACAACACCAGGTTACAGGTCCCACAACGCACTGGTTACAAATCCCACAACGCGCCGGTTACAGATCCAGCAATGCGCTGGTACAAATCCCACAACGTGCTGGTTACTAATCCCACAAAGCGCTGATTACAAATCCCACAACCCTCTGGTTACAAATCCCACAATGCTCTGGTTACAAGCCCCACAGCGCGCCAGTTACAAATCCCACAATGAGCGGTTACAAATCGCACAACGCGCCGGTTACAAATCGCACAATGCGTCGGTTACAAATCGCACAACGCCCTGGTTGCAAATCCCAAAACGCACTGGTTACAAATCCCACAACGTGCTGGTTACAAATCCCACAACGCCCTGGTTACAAATCCCACAATGCACTGGTTACAATTCCCACAACACGCTGGTTACAATTCCCACAACACCAGGTTACAGGTCCCACAATGCACTGGTTACAAATCCCACAATGCGCCGGTTACAGATCCAGCAATGCGCTGGTACAAATCCCACAACGTGCTGGTTACTAATCCCACAAAGCGCTGGTTACAATCCCACAAAGCACCGATTACAAATCCCACAACGCTCTGGTTACAATTCCCACAACGCCCTGGTTGCAAATCCCAAAACGCGCTGGTTACAAATCCCACAACGTGCTGGTTACAAATCCTACAATGCATTGGTTACAAATCCCACAACGCCATGTTACAAATCCCACAACGCGCTGGTTACAAATCCCGCAACCCACTGGTTACAAATCCAACAACACACTGGTTACAATCCCACAACGCCATGTTACAAATCCCACAATGCACTGGTTACAAAGCCTGCAATGCGCTGGTTAGAAATCCGACAACATGCTGGTTACAAATCCCACAACACACTGGTCACAAATCCCACAACATGCTGTTACAAAACACACAACACCCTGGTTAGAAATCCCACAATGCGTTGGTTACAGATGCCACAACTCCAGGTTACAAATCCCACAACGCACGTGTTCCAAATCCCACAACGCGCTGGTTACAATTCGCTCAACACGTTGGTTACAAGACCCACAATGCACTGTTTACAACTCCCACAATGCCAGGTTACAGATCCAATAACACGCTGGATATAAATCCCACAACGCCACCTTACAAATCCCACAATGCACTGGTTACAAATCTGACAACGCACTGTTTACAAAACCCACAACGTGCTGGTTACAAATCCCACATGCGCTGGATACAAATCCCACAATGCACTGGCTATAAATCCCACAATGCACTGGTTACAAATAGCACCACGCTAGATTAGAAATATCACAACGCACTGTTTAAAAATCCCACACGCCAAGTTACAAATCCCACAACGCACTGGTTACAAATCCCACAACCCAATGGTTACAAATCACACAACCCACTGGTTACAAAACACAACACACTGGTTACAAATCCCACAATGCGCTGCTTACAGATGCCACACACGCAGGAGACAAATCCCACAATGCACTGGTTACAAATACCACAATGACAGGTTACAAATCCCACAACACGCTGGTTACAAATCCCACAACACGCTGGTTATAAATCCCACAACACCAGGTTACAAATCCCGCAATCAATTGGTTACAAATCTGACAATGCACTGTTTACAAAACCCACAACATGCTGGTTACAAATCTCACACGCTTTGAATACAAATCCCACAACTCGCTAGTTACAAATCCCACAACGCCATGTTACAAATCCCACAATGCACTGTTTACAAATCCTACAATGCGCTGTTTAGAAATCCCACAACGCCAAGTTACAGATTCCACAACGTGCTGGTTACAAATCCCACAATGCGTTGGTTACAAATCCCACAATGGGCTGGTTACAAATCCCAAAATGCGCTGGTTACATATCCCACAACGCACTGTTAACAAATCCCACAACACACTGTTAACAAATCCCACACCACCAGGTTCCAAATCCCACAACGCACTGTTTACAGATCCCACAACACGCTGGTTACAAATCCCACGACGCGCTGGTTACAAATCCTGCAATGCGTTGGTTACAAATCCCATGATGTGCTGGTTACAAATGCCACACAAATGCCACAATGCGCTGGTTACAAATCCTACAATGCCTTGGTTACAAATCACACAATGCTCTGTTTCCAAATCCCACAACGCGCTGGTTACAAATCCCACAATGCCAGGTTACAAATCCCATAACACACTGGTTACAAATCCCACAATGCACTGGTAACAAATCTGACAATGCAATGTTTACAAAACCAACAACGCGCTGGTTACTAATCCCACACGCGCTGTACACAAATCCCACAATGCACTGGTTATATATTCCAAAATGCCTGGTTATAAAAACCCACAACGCCAGTTTACAAATCCCACAACAGCAGGTTCCAAATCCCACAACGCCAGGTCAAACATCCCACAACGCGCTGTTTACAGATCCCACAACATGCTGGTTACAAATCCCACAACGCGCTGGTTACAAATCCCACAACGCGCTGGTTACAAATCCCACAACGCGTTGGTTGCAAATCCCACAACGCGCTGGTTACAAATCCCACAACGCGCTGGTTACAAATCCTACAACGCGCTGGTTACAAATCTCATAACACACTGGTTACAAATCTGACAATGCAATGTTTACAAAACCCACAACGCGCTGGTTACTAATCCCACACGCGCTGTACACAAATCCCACAATGCACTGGTTATAAATTCCAAAATGCCTGGTTATAAAAACCCACAATGCGCTGGTTACAAATCCCACAACGCGCTGGTTACAAATCCCACAACGCGCTGGTTACAAATCCCACAACGCGCTGGTTACAAATCGCACAAACCACTGTTTACAAATCCCACAATGCGCTGGTTACAAATCCCTCAACGCGCTGGTTACAAATCCCACAACGCGCTGGATACAAATCCCACAACACCAGGTTATAAATCCCATAACACGCTGGTTACAAATCTGACAACGCACTGTTTCCAAAACCCACAATGGGCTGGATACAAATCCCACAAGGCACTGGTTACAAATCCCAAAATGCTTGGCTACAAATCTTACAACGCAGTGGTTACAAATCCCACAACGCCAGGATACAAATCAAACAACGCCAGGATACAAATCCCACAACGCGCTGGTTACGAATCCCACAATGCCAGGTTACAAATCCCATAACACACTGGTAACAAGTCTGACAATGCAATGTTTACAAATCCCACAACACGCTGGTTACAAATCCCACAACGCGCTGGTTACAAATTGCACAAACCACTGTTTACAAATCCCACAATGCGCTGGTTACAAATCACACAACACATTGGTGACAAATCCCACAACACGTTTGTTACAAATCCCACACTACCAGGTTACAAATCCCACAACGCGCTGGTTACAAATCCCACAATGCTCTGTTTACAAATCCCACAACGCGCTGGTTACAAATCCCACAATGCCAGGTTACAAATCCCATAACACACTGGTTACAAATCCCACAATGCACTGGTAACAAATCTGACAATGCAATGTTTACAAAACCAACAACGCGCTGGTTACAAATCCCACACGCGCTGTACACAAATCCCACAATGCACTGGTTATAAATTCCAAAATGCCTGGCTATAAAAACCCACAACGCCAGTTTCCAAATCCCACAACGCCAGGTTCCAAATCCCACAACGCCAGGTCAAACATCCCACAACGCGCTGTTTACAGATCCCACAACATGCTCGTTACAAATCCCACAACGCGCTGGCTACAAATCCCACAACCCGCTGGCTACAAATCCCCCACAACGTGCTGGTTACCAATCCCACAACGCACTGGTTACAAATCCCACAACGCGCTGGTTACAAATCCCACAACACACTGGTTACAAATCCCATAACACACTGGTTACAAATCCCACAATGCACTGGTAACAAATCTGACAATGCATTGTTTACAAAACCCACAATGCGCTGGTTACTAATCCCACACGCGCTGTACACAAATCCCACAATGCACTGGTTATAAATTCCAAAATACCTGGTTATAAAAACCCACAATGCGCTGGTTACAAATCCCACAAGCGCTGGTTACAAATCGCAGAAGGCGCTGGTTACAATTCTCACAATGCCAGGTTACAAATCCCACAACGCGCTGGTTACAAATCCCACAACGCGCTGGTTACAAAGCCCACAACACCAGGTTTCAAATCCCATAACACGCTGGTTACAAATCTGACAACGCACTGTTTTCAAAACCCCCAACGGGCTGGATACTAATCCCACAAGGCACTGGTTGCAAATCCCAAAATGCTTGGTTAGACATCCCACAATGCACTGGTTACAAATCCCACAACACGCTGGTTACAAATCCCACAATGCCAGGTTACAAATCCCATAACACACTGGTAACAAGTCTGACAATGCAATGTTTACACATCCCACAACGCGCTGGTTGCAAATCCCACAACACGCTGGTTACAAATCCCACAATGCCAGGTTACAAATCCCACAACACACTGGTAACAAGTCTGACAATGCAATGTTTACACATCCCACAACGCGCTGGTTGCAAATCCCACAACACGCTGGTTACAAATCCCACAATGCCAGGTTACAAATCCCACAACACACTGGTAACAAGTCTGACAATGCAATGTTTACAAATCCCACAACGCAGGGGATACAAATCCCACACGCGGGGGATACAAATCCCACAATGCACTGGTTATAAATCCCAAAACGCACTGGATACAAATCCCACAACGCCCTGGTTACAAATCCCACAATGCACTGGTTACAAATCCCACAATGCCCTGGTTACAAATCCCACAACGCCCTGGTTACAAATCCCAAAACGCGTTGGTTACAAATCCCACAACGCCAGGATACAAATCAAACAACGCCAGGATACAAATCCCACAACGCGCTGGTTACAAATCCCACAACGCGCTGGTTACAAATCGCACAAACCACTGTTTACAAATCCCACAACGCGCTGGTTACAAATCCCACAACGCGCTGGTTACAAATCCCACAATGCGCTGGATACAAATCCCACAACACCAGGCTACAAATCCCATAACACGCTGGTTACAAATCTGACAACGCACTGTTTTCAAAACCCACAATGGGCTGGATACAAATCCCACAAGGCACTGGTTACAAATCCCAAAATGCTAGGTTACAAATCTTACAACGCAGTGGTTACAAATCTCACAACGCAGTGGTTACAAATCCCACAACGCCAGGATACAAATCAAACAACACGCTGGTTACAAATCCCACAATGCCAGGTTACAAATCCCATAACACACTGGTAACAAGTCTGACAATGCAATGTTTACACATCCCACAACACGCTGGTTACAAATCCCACAATGCCAGGTTACAAATCCCATAACACACTGGTTACAAATCCCACAATACACTGGTAACAAATCTGACAATGCAATGTTTACAAAACCAACAACGCGCTGGTTACTAATCCCACACGCGCTGTACACAAATCCCACAACGCACAGGTTATAAATTCCAAAATGCCTGGTTATAAAAACCCACAACGCCAGTTTCCAAATCCCACAACGCCAGGTCAAACACCCTACAACGCGCTGTTTACAGATCCCACAACATGCTGGTTACAAATCGCACAACGCGCTGGTTACAAATCGCACAACGCGCTGGTTACAAATTCCACAACACCAGGTTTCAAATCCCACAACGCGCTGGTTACAAACCCCACAACACGCTGGTTACAAATCCCACAACACGCTGGTTACAAATCTGACAATGCAATGTTTACAAAACCCACAACGCGCTGGTTACTAATCCCACACGCGCTGTACACAAATCCCACAACGCACTGGTTATAAATTCCAAAATGCCTGGTTATAAAAACCCACAACGCCAGTTTCCAAATCCCACAAAGCCAGGTCAAACATCCTACAACATGCTGGTTACAAATCCCACAACGCGCTGGTTACAAATCCCACAACGCGCTGGTTACAAATCCCACAACGCGCTGGTTACAAATCCCACAACGCGCTGGTTACAAACCCCACAACGCGCTGGTTACAAATCCCACAACACACTGGTTACAAATCTGACAATGCAATGTTTACAAAACCCACAACGCGCTGGTTACTAATCCCACACGCGCTGTACACAAATCCCACAATGCACTGGTTATAAATTCCATAATGCCTGGTTATAAAAACCCACAATGCGCTGGTTACAAATCCCACAACACGCAGGTTACAATTCCCACAATGCCAGGTTACAAATCCCACAACACCAGGTTTCAAATCCCATAACATGCTGGTTACAAATCTGATAACGCACTGTTTTCAAAACCCACAATGGGCTGGATACAAATTCCACAAGGCACTGGTTACAAATCTCACAACGCAGTGGTTACAAATCCCACAACACGCTGGTTACAAATCCCACAATGCCAGGTTACAAATCCCAGAAAACACTGGTAACAAGTCTGACAATGCAATGTTTACAAATCCCACAACGCGCTGGTTACAAATCCCACAACGCGGGGGATACAAATCCCAAAACGCCCTGGATACAAATCCCACAACGCCCTGATTACAAATCCCACAATGTACTGGTTACAAATCCCACAACGCGCTGGTTAGAAATACCACAACGCACTGGTTACAAATCCCACAATGCCCTGGTTACAAATCCCAGAATGCGCTGGTTACAAATCCCACAACGCGCTGGTTACAAATCCTGCAATGCCAGGTTACAATTCCCACACGGGCTGGATACAAATCACACAATGCATTGATTAGAAATCCCAAAATGCCAGGTTACAAATCCCACAATGCGCTGGTTTCAATCCCCACAACGCACTGATTTCAAATCCCACAATGCGTTGGTTACAAATCATACAACGTACGTATTACAAATCCCACAATGCCTGGTTACAAATCCCACAATTCCCTGGTTACAAATCCCACAACACGCTGGTTACAATTCCCACAACACCAGGTTACAAGTCACACAACGTGCTGGTTACAAATCCCACAATGCCTGGTTACAAATCCCACAATTCCCTGGTCACAAATCCCATAACACGCTGGTTACAACTCCCACAATGCACTGGATACAAATCTGACAACACACTGTTTACAAATCCCAAAACGCACTGGATACAAATCCCACAACTGACTGTTTAGAAATCCCACAATGCCAGGTTACAAATACCACAATGAATTGGTTACAAATCTGACAATGCACTGTTTACAAAACCCACAACATGCTGGTTACAAATCCCACACGCGCTGAATACAAATCCCACAATGCGCCGGTTATAAATCCCACAACGCCAGGTTACAAATCCCATAACACGCTGGTTACAAATCCCACAAGACCAGGTTACAAATCCCACAATGCACAGTTTACAAATCCTACAACGCACTGTTTACAAATCCCACAATGTGCTGGTTACAAATCCCACAACGCCATGTTACAAATCCCACAATGCACAGTTTACAAATCCTACAACGCACTGTTTACAAATCCCACAATGTGCTGGTTACAAATCCCACAACGCCATGTTACAAATCCCACAATGCACTGTTCACAAATCCTACAATGCGCTGTTTAGAAATCCCACAATGCCAGGTTACAGATTCCACAACGTGCTGGTTACAAATCCCACAATGCGTTGGTTACAAATCCCACAATGGGCTGGTTACATATCCCAAAATGCGCTGGTTACATATCCCAAAACGCCCGTGTTACAAATCCCACAACGCACTGTTAACAAATCCCACAATGCACTGTTTACAAATCCCACACCACCAGGTTATAAATCCCACAACACCAGGTTCCAAATCCCACAACGCGCTGTTTACAGATCCCACAACACGCTGGTTACAAATCCCACGATGCGCTGGTTACAAATCCCACAACGCGCTGGTTACAAATCCCACAATGCACTGGTTACAAATCCTACAATGCGTTGGTTACAAATCCCACAATGCTCTGTTTACAAATCCCACAACGCGCTGGTTACAAATCCCACAATGCCAGGTTACAAATCCCATAATACACTGGTTACAAATCCCACAATGCACTGGTAACAAATCTGACAACGCAATGTTTACAAAACCAACAACGCGCTGGTTACAAATCCCACACGCGCTGTACACAAATCCCACAATGCACTGGTTATAAATTCCAAAATGCCTGGTTATAAAAACCCACAACGCCAGTTTCCAAATCCCACAACACCAGGTTCCAAATCCCACAACACCAGGTTCCAAATCCCACAATGCCAGGTTCCAAATCCCACAACGCGCTGTTTACAAATCCCACAACGCCACGTTACAAATCCCACAACACGTTGGTTACAAATCCCACACTACCGGGTTACAAATCCCACAACACGCTGGTTACAAATCTGACAATGCAATGTTTACAAAACCCACAATGCGCTGGTTACAAATCCCACAAGGCGCTGGTTACAAATCCCACAAGGCGTTGGTTACAAATCGCACAAAGCACTGCTAACAAAACCCACAATGACAGATTACAAATCCCACAACTCACTGGTTACAAATCCCACAACACGCTGGTTACAATTCCCACAACACGCTGGTTACAGATCGCACAAACCACTGTGTACAAATCCCACAATGCGCTGGTTACAAATCCCACAACGCGCTGGTTACAAATCCCTCAACGCGCTGGTTACAAATCCCACAACGCGCTGGTTACAAATCCCACAACGCACTGGTTACAAATCCCACAACGCACTGGTTACAAATCCCTCAACGCGCTGGTTACAAATTCCACAACGCGCTGGTTACAAATCGCACAAACCACTGTTTACAAATCCCACAATGCACTGGTTACAAATCGCACAAAGCACTGGTAACAAAACCCACAACGACAGGTTACAAATCCCACAACGCGCTGGTTACAAATCCCACAACGCGCTGGTTACAAATCCCACAACGCCACGTTACAAATCCCACAACACGTTGGTTACAAATTCCACACTACCTGGTTACAAATCCCACAACACGCTGGTTACAAATCCCATAACCCGCTTGTTACAAATCTGACAATGCACTGTTTTCAAAACCCACAATGGGCTGGATACAAATCCCACAATGCACTGGTTACAAATCCCACAACGCGCTGGTTACAAATCCCACAATGCCAGGTTACAAGTCCCACAACGCACTGGTTACAAATCCCACAACACCTGGTTACAAATCCCATAACACGCTTGTTACAAATCTGACAATGCACTGTTTTCAAAACCCACAATGGGCTGGATACAAATCCCACAATGCACTGTTTACAAATCCCAGAACGCCATGTTACAAATCCCACAACACGCTGGTTACAAATCTTACAATGCACTGGTTACAAATCCCACAATGCAGAGGTTACAAATCTCACACCGTGCTGGTTACAAATCCCACAACGTGCTGGTTACAAATCCCACAATGCACTGGTTACAAATCCCACAACGCCAGGATACAAATTCCACAAAGCGCTGGTTACAAATCCCACTACACCAGATTACAAATCCCATAACACACTGGTTACAAATCCCACAATGCACTGGTAACAAGTCTGACAATGCAATGTTTACAAATCCCACAACATGCTGGTTACAAATCCCACAACGTGCTGGTTACAAATCCCACAATGCGTTGATTACAAATCCCACAATGGGCTGGTTACAAATCCCAAAATGCGCTGGTTACATATCCCACAACGCACTGTTTACAAATCTCACAACGCACTGGTTACAAACGCCACAACATGCTGGTTATAAACGCCACAATGCCAGGTTACAAATCCCATAACACGCTGGTTACAAATCCCATAACACGCTGGTTACAAATCCCACAATGAATTGGTTACAAATCTGACAACGCACTGTTTACAAATCCCACACGCACTGAATACAAATCCCACAATACGCCGGTTATAAATCCCACAACGCCAGGTTACAAATCCCACAACGCAACGTTACAAATCCCACAACGCACAGTTTAGAAATCCCACAACGCACTGTTTACAAATCCCACAACGCACAGTTTACAAAATCCCACAACGCACAGTTTACAAAATCCCACAACGCACTGTTTACAAATCCGACAACGCACTGTTTACAAATCCCACAACACGCTGGTTGCAAACCCCACAACGCACTGGTTACAAATTCAACAATGCATTGGTTACAAATCCCACAACGACAGGTTACAAATACCACAACGCGCTGGTTACAAATCCCACAACGCGCTGGTTACAAATCTGATAATGCAATGTTTACAAAACCCACAACGCGCTGGTTACTAATCCCACAACACACTGGTTACAAATCTGACAATGCAATGTTTACAAAACCCATAACGCGCTGGTTACAAATCCCACACGCGCTGTACACAAATCCCACAATGCACTGGTTATAAATTCCAAAATGCCTGGTTGTAAAAACTCACAATGCCAGGTTACAAATCCCATAACACACTGGTTACAAATCCCACAATGCACTGGTAATAAATCTGACAATGCAATGTTTACAAAAGCCACAACGCGCTGGTTACAAATCCCAAAAGGCCTGGTTACAAATCTGACAACGCACTGTTTACAAATCCCACAACGCACTGGTTATAAATCCCAAAACGCCTGGTTACAAATCCCACAACGCACTGGATACAAATCCCACAACGTGCTGGTTACAAATCCCACAATGCGTTGGTTACAAATCCCACAATGGGCTGGTTACAAATCCCACAACGCGCTGCTTACAATTCGCACAGGTTGCAAATCCCACAATGACAGGTTACAAATACCACAGCGTGCT
This sequence comes from Chiloscyllium punctatum, assembly GCF_047496795.1. NCBI lineage: Eukaryota > Metazoa > Chordata > Chondrichthyes > Orectolobiformes > Hemiscylliidae > Chiloscyllium > Chiloscyllium punctatum. Next base: position 10,170,035 of record NC_092768.1, on the reverse strand, counting down.
GGTTACAAGACCCACAACGCACTATTTACAAATCCCACAACGCGCTGGTTACAAATCCCAGAACGCCATGTTACAAATCTCACAACACGCTGGTTACAAATCCTACCACGCATTGGTTACAAATCCCACAATGCACTGGTTACAAATCTCACAAAGTGCTGGTTACAAATCCCATAACGCGCTGATTACAAATCCCATAACGCGCTGATTACAAATCCCACAACGCGCTGGTTACAAATCCCACAACGCGCTGGTTACAAATCGCACAAACCACTGTTTACAAATCCCACAATGCACTGGTTACAAATCCCACAACGCACTGGTAACAAAACCCACAACGACAGGTTACAAATCCCACAACGCACTGGTTACAAATCCCACTACACCTGGTTACAAATCCCATAACACGCTTGTTACAAATCTGACAAAGCACTTTAATTCAAAACCCACAATGGGCTGGATACAAATCCCACAATGCACTGTTTACAAATCCCAGAACGCCATGTTACAAATCCCACAACACGCTGGTTACAAATCTTACAATGCACTGGTTACAAATCCCACAATGTGCTGGTTACAAATCCAACAAAGCCAGGATACAAATCCCACAAAGCGCTGGTTACAGATCCTACAACACGCTGGTTACAAATCCCACTATGCCAGGTTACAAATCCCATAACACACTGGTTACAAATCCCACAATGCGCTGGTTACAAATCCCAGAATGCACTGGTTACAAATCCCAGAATGCACTGGTTACAAATCCCACAACACGCTGATTACAAATCAAACAACGTGCTGGTTACAAATCCCACAATGAATTGGTTACAAACCTGACAACGCACTGTTTACAAATCCCACACGCATGGAATACAAATCCCACAACACCAGGTTACAAATCTCACAACACGCTGGTTACAAATCCTACCACGCATTGGTTACAAATCCCACAATGCACTGGTTACAAATCTCACAAAGTGCTGGTTACAAATCCCATAACGCGCTGATTACAAATCCCACAACGCGCTGGTTACAAATCCCACAACGCCAGGTTACAAGACCAACAACGCCAGGCTACAAATCCCACAATGCGATGGTTACAAATCCAACAAAGCCCTGGTTACAAATCCCACAACACGTTGGTTACAAATCCCACACTACCTGGTTACAAATCCCACAACGCACTGGATACAAATCCCACAACGTGCTGGTTACAAATCCCACAACGCGCTGCTTACAAATCCCACAACGCGCTGCTTACAAATCCCACAACGCGCTGGTTACAAATCCCACAACGCGCTGGTTACAAATCCCACAACGCGCTGGTTACAAATCCCACAATGCGTTGGTTACAAATCTGACAATGCACTGTTTACAAAACCCACAACATGCTGATTACAAATCCCACACGCACTGAATACAAATCCCACAACGCGCGGGTTATAAATCCCACAACGCGCTGCTTACAAATCCCACAACGCGCTGCTTACAAATCCCACAACGCGCTGGTTACAAATCCCACAACGCGCTGGTTACAAATCCCACAACGCGCTGGTTACAAATCCCACAACGCGCTGGTTACAAATCGCAGAACGCGCTGGTTACAAATCGCACAAACCACTGTTTACAAATCCCACAATGCACTGGTTACAAATCCCACAACGCACTGGTAACAAAAACAACAACGACAGGTTACAAATCCCACAACGCACTGGTTACAAATCCCACAACGCACTGGTTACAAATCCCATAACACGCTTGTTACAAATCTGACAAAGCACTTTAATTCAAAACCCACAATGGGCTGGATACAAATCCCACAATGCACTGTTTAGAAATCCCAGAACGCCATGTTACAAATCCCACAACACGCTGGTTACAAATCTTACAATGCACTGGTTACAAATCCCACAATGTGCTGGTTACAAATCCAACAAAGCCAGGATACAAATCCCACAAAGCGCTGGTTACAGATCCTACAACACGCTGGTTACAAATCCCACTATGCCAGGTTACAAATCCCATAACACACTGGTTACAAATCCCACAATGCACAGTTTACAAAATCCCACAACGCACAGTTTACAAAATCCCACAACGCACTGTTTACAAATCCGACAACGCACTGGTTGCAAACCCCACAACGCACTGGTTACAAATTCAACAATGCATTGGTTACAAATCCCACAACGACAGGTTACAAATACCACAACGCGCTGGTTACAAATCCCACAACGCGCTGGTTACAAATCTGACAATGCAATGTTTACAAAACCCACAACGCGCTGGTTACTAATCCCACAACACACTGGTTACAAATCTGACAATGCAATGTTTACAAAACCCATAACGCGCTGGTTACAAATCCCACACGCGCTGTACACAAATCCCACAATGCACTGGTTATAAATTCCAAAATGCCTGGTTGTAAAAACTCACAATGCCAGGTTACAAATCCCATAACACACTGGTTACAAATCCCACAATGCACTGGTAATAAATCTGACAATGCAATGTTTACAAAAGCCACAACGCGCTGGTTACAAATCCCAAAATGCCTGGTTACAAATCTGACAACGCACTGTTTACAAATCCCACAATGCACTGGTTATAAATCCCAAAACGCCTGGTTACAAATCCCACAACGCACTGGATACAAATCCCACAACGTGCTGGTTACAAATCCCACAACGTGCTGGTTACAAATCCCACAATGCGTTGGTTACAAATCCCACAATGGGCTGGTTACAAATCCCACAACGCGCTGCTTACAATTCGCACAGGTTGCAAATCCCACAATGACAGGTTACAAATACCACAACGTGCTGGTTACAAGACCCACAACGCACTATTTACAAATCCCACAACGCGCTGGTTACAAATCCCAGAACGCCATGTTACAAATCTCACAACACGCTGGTTACAAATCCTACCACGCATTGGTTACAAATCCCACAATGCACTGGTTACAAATCTCACAAAGTGCTGGTTACAAATCCCATAACGCGCTGATTACAAATCCCACAATGCGCTGGTTACAAATCCCACAACGCCAGGTTACAAGACCAACAACGCCAGGCTACAAATCCCACAATGCGATGGTTACAAATCCAACAAAGCCCTGGTTACAAATCCCACAACACATTGGTTACAAATCCCACACTACCTGGTTACAAATCCCACAACGCACTGGATACAAATCCCACAACGTGCTGGTTACAAATCCGACAATGCACTGTTTACAAAACCCACAACATGCTGGTTACAAATCCCACAATGCGTTGGTTACAAATCTGACAATGCACTGTTTACAAAACCCACAACATGCTGGTTACAAATCCCACACGCACTGAATACAAATCCCACAACGCACGGGTTATAAATCCCACAACGCGCTGCTTACAAATCCCACAACGCGCTGCTTACAAATCCCACAACGCGCTGCTTACAAATCCCACAACGCGCTGGTTACAAATCCCACAACGCGCTGGTTACAAATCCCACAACGCGCTGGTTACAAATCCCACAACGCGCTGGTTACAAATCCCACAACGCGCTGGTTACAAATCGCAGAACGCGCTGGTTACAAATCGCACAAACCACTGTTTACAAATCCCACAATGCACTGGTTACAAATCCCACAACGCACTGGTAACAAAACCCACAACGACAGGTTACAAATCCCACAACGCACTGGTTACAAATCCCACTACACCTGGTTACAAATCCCATAACACGCTTGTTACAAATCTGACAAAGCACTTTAATTCAAAACCCACAATGGGCTGGATACAAATCCCACAATGCACTGTTTACAAATCCCAGAACGCCATGTTACAAATCCCACAACACGCTGGTTACAAATCTTACAATGCACTGGTTACAAATCCCACAATGTGCTGGTTACAAATCCAACAAAGCCAGGATACAAATCCCACAAAGCGCTGGTTACAGATCCTACAACACGCTGGTTACAAATCCCACTATGCCAGGTTACAAATCCCATAACACACTGGTTACAAATCCCACAATGCGCTGGTTACAAATCCCAGAATGCACTGGTTACAAATCCCAGAATGCACTGGTTACAAATCCCACAACACGCTGATTACAAATCAAACAACGTGCTGGTTACAAATCCCACAATGAATTGGTTACAAATCTGACAACGCACTGTTTACAAATCCCACACGCACGGAATACAAATCCCACAACACCAGGTTACAAATCTCACAACACGCTGGTTACAAATCCTACCACGCATTGGTTACAAATCCCACAATGCACTGGTTACAAATCTCACAAAGTGCTGGTTACAAATCCCATAACGCGCTGATTACAAATCCCACAACGCGCTGGTTACAAATCCCACAACGCCAGGTTACAAGACCAACAACGCCAGGCTACAAATCCCACAATGCGATGGTTACAAATCCAACAAAGCCCTGGTTACAAATCCCACAACACGTTGGTTACAAATCCCACACTACCTGGTTACAAATCCCACAACGCACTGGATACAAATCCCACAACGTGCTGGTTACAAATCCCACAATGCGTTGGTTACAAATCTGACAATGCACTGTTTACAAAACCCACAACATGCTGGTTACAAATCCCACACGCACTGAATACAAATCCCACAACGCACGGGTTATAAATCCCACAACGCGCTGCTTACAAATCCCACAACGCGCTGCTTACAAATCCCACAACGCGCTGGTTACAAATCCCACAACGCGCTGGTTACAAATCCCACAACGCGCTGGTTACAAATCCCACAACGCGCTGGTTACAAATCCCACAACGCGCTGGTTACAAATCGCAGAACGCGCTGGTTACAAATCGCACAAACCACTGTTTACAAATCCCACAATGCACTGGTTACAAATCCCACAACGCACTGGTAACAAAACCCACAACGACAGGTTACAAATCCCACAACGCACTGGTTACAAATCCCACTACACCTGGTTACAAATCCCATAACACGCTTGTTACAAATCTGACAAAGCACTTTAATTCAAAACCCACAATGGGCTGGATACAAATCCCACAATGCACTGTTTACAAATCCCAGAACGCCATGTTACAAATCCCACAACACGCTGGTTACAAATCTTACAATGCACTGGTTACAAATCCGACAATGCAGAGGTTACAAATCCCACAACGTGCTGGTTACAAATCCCACAACGCCAGGATACAAATCCCACAACGCCAGGATACAAATCCCACAAAGCGCTGGTTACAGATCCTGCAATACGCTGGTTACAAATCCCACTACGCCAGGTTACAAATCCCATAACACACTGGTTACAAATCCCACAATGCACTGGTAACAAGTCTGACAACGCACTGTTTACAAATCCCACACGCACTGAATACAAATCCCACAATACGCCGGTTATAAATCCCACAACACCAGGTTACAAATCCCACAACGCAGTGTTTACAAATCTCACAACGCGCTGGTTATAAACGCCACAACGCCAGGTTACAAATCCCACAACGCACTGTTTACAAATCTCACAACGCGCTGGTTATAAACGCCACAACGCCAGGTTACAAATCCCATAACACGCTGGTTACAAATCCCACAATGAATTGGTTACAAATCTGACAACGCACTGTTTACAAATCCCACACGCACGGAATACAAATCCCACAACACCAGGTTACAAATCTCACAACACGCTGGTTACAAATCCTACCACGCATTGGTTACAAATCCTACCACGCATTGGTTACAAATCCCACAATGCGCTGGTTACAAATCCCACAACGCCAGGTTACAAGACCAACAATGCCAGGCTACAAATCCCACAATGCGATGGTTACAAATCCAACAAAGCCCTGGTTACAAATCCCACAACACGTTGGTTACAAATCCCACACTACCTGGTTACAAATCCCACAACGCACTGGATACAAATCCCACAACGTGCTGGTTACAAATCTGACAATGCACTGTTTACAAAACCCACAACATGCTGGTTACAAATCCCACACGCACTGAATAAAAATCCCACAACGCGCGGGTTATAAATCCCACAACGCGCTGCTTACAAATCCCACAACGCGCTGCTTACAAATCCCACAACGCGCTGCTTACAAATCCCACAACGCGCTGGTTACAAATCCCACAACGCGCTGGTTACAAATCCCACAACGCGCTGGTTACAAATCCCACAACGCGCTGGTTACAAATCCCACAACGCGCTGGTTACAAATCGCACAAACCACTGTTTACAAATCCCACAATGCACTGGTTACAAATCCCACAACGCACTGGTAACAAAACCCACAACGACAGGTTACAAATCCCACAACGCACTGGTTACAAATCCCACAACGCACTGGTTACAAATCCCACAACGCACTGGTTACAAATCCCATAACACGCTTGTTACAAATCTGACAAAGCACTTTAATTCAAAACCCACAATGGGCTGGATACAAATCCCACAATGCACTGTTTACAAATCCCAGAACGCCATGTTACAAATCCCACAACACGCTGGTTACAAATCTTACAATGCACTGGTTACAAATCCCACAATGTGCTGGTTACAAATCCAACAAAGCCAGGATACAAATCCCACAAAGCGCTGGTTACAGATCCTACAACACGCTGGTTACAAATCCCACTATGCCAGCTTACAAATCCCATAACACACTGGTTACAAATCCCACAATGCGCTGGTTACAAATCCCAGAATGCACTGGTTACAAATCCCAGAATGCACTGGTTACAAATCCCACAACACGCTGATTACAAATCAAACAACGTGCTGGTTACAAATCCCACAATGCTCTGGCTACAAATCCCACAACGCCAGGATACAAATCAAACAATGCCAGATTACACATCCCACAACACGAGGTTACAAATCCCACAACGTGCTGGTTATAAATCCCACAACACCAGGTTACAAATCCCACAACGCACGGTTTACAAATCCCACAACGCACAGTTTACAAATCCCATAACACGCTGGATTCAATCCCACAACGCGCTGTTTACAAATCCCACAACACGCTGGTTACAAATCCCACATTACGCTGGTTACAAATCTCACAATGCCATGTTACAAATCCCACAACGCACTGTTTACAAATCCCACAATGCGTTGGTTACAAATCCCACAATGGGCTGGTTACAAATCCAAAAATGCGCTGGTTACATATCCCACAACGCACTGGTTACAAATCTGACAATGCACTGTTTACAAAACCCACAACATGCTGGTTACAAATCCCACACGTGCTGAATACAAATCCCACAATGCGCCGGTTATAAATCCCACAACACCAGGTTACAAATTCCATAACACGCTGGTTAAAAATCCCACAACGTGGTTACAAATCCCACAACACCCAGTTTACAAATCCCACAACGCACCGTTAACAAATCCCACAATGCACCGTTTACAAATCCCACACCACCAGGTTACAAATCCCACAACATGCTGGTTACAAATCCCACAACGCGCTAGTTACAAATCGCACAAACCACTGTTTACAAATCCCATAATGCACTGGTTACAAATCACACAAAGCACTGGTAACAAAACCCACAACGACAGGTTACAAATCCCACAACGCGCTGGTTACAAATCCCACAACGCGCTGGTTACAAATCCCACAATGCCAGGTTACAAGTCCCACAACGCACTGGTTACAAATCCCACAACACCTGGTTACAAATTCCATAACACGCTTGTTACAAATCTGACAATGCACTGTTTTCAAAACCCACAATGGGCTGGATACAAATCCCACAATGCACTGTTTACAAATCCCAGAACGCCATGTTACAAATCCCACAACACGCTGGTTACAAATCTTACAATGCACTGGTTACAAATCCGACAATGCAGAGGTTACAAATCCCAAAACGTGCTGGTTACAAATCCCACAACGCACTGGTTACAAATCCCACAAAGCGCTGGTTACAGATCCTGCAATACGCTGGTTACAAATCCCACTACGATAGGTTACAAATCCCATAACACACTGGTTACAAATCCCACAATGCACTGGTAACAAGTCTGACAACGCACTATTTACAAATCCCACACGCACTGAATACAAATCCCACAATACGCCGGTTATAAATCCCACAACACCAGGTTACAAATCCCACAACGCAGTGTTTACAAATCTCACAACGCGCTGGTTATAAACGCCACAACGCCAAGTTACAAATCCCATAACACGCTGGTTACAAATCCCATAACACGCTGGTTACAAATCCCACAATGAATTGGTTACAAATCTGACAACGCACTGTTTACAAATCCCACACGCACGGAATACAAATCCCACAACACCAGGTTACAAATCCCACAACGCACTGTTTACAAATCCCACAACGCACTGTTTACAAATCCCACAACGCACTGTTTACAAATCCCACAACGCACTGTTTACAAATCTCACAACACGCTGATTACAAATCCCACAACACGCTGATTAGAAATCCCACAACACGCTGATTAGAAATCCCACAACACGCTGGTTACAAACCCCACAACGCACTGGTTACAAATTCTACAATGCATTGGTTACAAATCCCACAACGACAGGTTACAAATACCACAACGCGCTGGTTACAAATCCCACAACGCGCTGGATAAAAATCTGACAATGCAATGTTTACAAAACCCACAACGCGCTGGTTACAAATCCCAATGCGCTGTACACAAATCCCACAATGCACTGGTTACAAATTCCAAAATGCCTGGTTATAAAAACCCACAATGCGCTGGTTACAAATCCCACAAGGCGCTGGTTACAAATCGCACAAAGCACCGGTAACAAAACCCACAATGACAGGTTACAAATCCCGCAATGCTCTGTTTACAAATCCCACAACGACAGGTTACAAATACCACAATGACAGGTTACAAATCCAACAACGTGCTGATCACAAATCCCATAACATGCTGGTTACAACTCCCACAATGCACTGGATACAAATCTGACAACACACTGTTTACAAAACCCACAACGCGCTGGGTACAAATCCCACACGGGCTGGATACAAATCCCACAATGCACTGGTTATAAATCCCAAAACGCACTGGATACAAATCCCACAACGCACTGGTTACAAATCCCACAACACGTTGGTTACAAATCCCACAACGCCAGGTTACAAATACCACAATGAATTGGTTACAAATCTGACAATGCACTGCTTACAAAACCCACAACATGCTGGGTACAAATCCCACACGCGCTGAATACAAATCCCACAATGCGCCGGTTATAAATCCCACAACGCACTGTTTACAAATGCCACAATGCGCTGGTTACAAATCCCACAATGGCAGGTTACAAATCCCACACCGCGCTGGTTACAAATCCCAGAATGCACTGGTTACAAATCTCACAATGCACTGGTTACAAATCCCACAACACGCTGATTACAAATCAAACAACGTGCTGGTTACAAATCCCACAACGTGCTGGTTACAGATCCTACAACACGCTGGTTACAAATCCCACTACGCCAGGTTACAAATCCCATAACACACTGGCTACAAATCCCACAATGCACTGGTAACAAGTCTGACAATGCAATGTTTACAAATCCCACAACATGCTGGTTACAAATCCCACAACGTGCTGGTTACAAATCCCACAACGCCAGGTTACAAGACCAACAAAGCCCTGGTTACAAATCCCACAACACGTTGGTTACAAATCCCACACTACCTGGTTACAAATCCCACAACGCACTGGATACAAATCCCACAACGTGCTGGTTACAAATCCCACAATGCGTTGGTTACAAATCTGACAATGCACTGTTTACAAAACCCACAACATGCTGGTTACAAATCCCACACGCACTGAATACAAATCCCACAACGCACGGGTTATAAATCCCACAACGCGCTGCTTACAAATCCCACAACACGCTGATTACAAATCAAACAACGTGCTGGTTACAAATCCCACAACGTGCTGGTTATAAATCCCACAAAACCAGGTTACAAATCCCACAAAGCGCTGGTTACAGATCCTACAACACGCTGGTTACAAATCCCACTACGCCAGGTTACAAATCCCATAACACACTGGCTACAAATCCCACAATGCACTGGTAACAAGTCTGACAATGCAATGTTTACAAATCCCACAATGCCAGGTTACAGATTCCACAACGTGCTGGTTACAAATCCCACAATGCGTTGATTACAAATCCCACAATGGGCTGGTTACAAATCCCAAAATGCACTGGTTACATATCCCACAACTCCAGGTTACAAATCCCACAACGCACTGGTTACAAATCTCACAACGCACTGGTTACAAATCCCACAACATGCTGGTTATAAATCCCACAACGCCAGGTTACAAATCCCATAACACGCTGGTTACAAATCCCACAACGTGGTTACAAATCCCACAACGCACCATTTACAAATCCTACAACGCACTGTTTACAAATCCCACAACACGCTGGTTACAAATCCCACAATGCACTGGTTACAAATCCCACAACACCTGGTTACAAATCCCATAACACGCTTGTTACAAATCTGACAACACACTGCTTTCAAAACCCACAATGCAGAGGTTACAAATCCCATAACACACTGGCTACAAATCCCACAATGCACTGGTAACAAGTCTGACAATGCAATGTTTACAAATCCCACAACGCCATATTACAAATCCCACAATGCACTGTTTACAAATCTCACAACGCACTGGTTACAAATCCCACAACATGCTGGTTATAAATCCTACAATGCATTGGTTACAAATCCCACAACGCCAGGTTACAAATACCACAATGCAATGTTTACAAATCCCACAATGCACTCGTTACAAATCTGACAATGCACTGTTTACAAATCCAACAATGCACTGGTTACAAATCTGACCACGCACTGTTTACAAATCCCACAATGCACTGGTTACAATTCCCACAATGCCAGGTTACAAATCCCACAATGCCATGTTACAAATCCCACAACGCACTGTTAACAAATCCCACACCGCCAGGTTACAAATCCCACAACGTGCTGGTTACAAATCCCACAACGCCAGGCTACAAATCCCACATTGCGATGGTTACAAATCCAACAAAGCCCTGGTTACAAATCCCACAACACACTGATTACAAATCCCACAATGCACTGGTTACAATTCCCACAATGCCAGGTTATAAATCCCACAACACACTGGTTACAAATCCCACAACGCCAGGTTACAAATCCCACAATGCACTGTTAACAAATCCCACAACGCACTGTTTACAAATCCCACAACACACTGTTTACAAATCCCACACCACCAGGTTACAAATCCCACAATGCCAGGTTACAAATCCCACAATGCCAGGTTACAAATCCCACAATGCCAGGTTACAAATCCCACAATGCCAGGTTACAAATCTCACAATACCAGGTTACAAATCCCACAACACCAGGTTCCAAATCCCACAATGCCATGTCAAACGTCCCACAATGCACTGTTTACAGATCCCACAACACGCTGGTTACAAATCCCACAACACGTTGGTTACAAATCCCACAATGCCATGTTACAAAATCGCACAATGCACTGTTTACAAATCCCACACTACCAGGTTACAAATCCCTCAACGCCAGGTTACAAATACCACAATGACGGGTTACAAATACCACAACGTGCTGGTTACAGATACCACAATGCGTTGGTTACAATTCCCTCAATGGGCTGGTTACAAATCCCACAACGCGCTGCTCACAATTCGCACAATGGCAGGTTACAAGACCCACAACGCACAGTTTACAAATCCCACAATGCGCTGGTTACAAATCCCAGAAAGCCATGTTACAAATCCCAGAACACGCTGGTTACAAATCCTACCATGCACTGGTTACAAATCCCACAATGCACTGGTTACAAATCTCACAAAGCGCTGGTTACAAATCCCACAACGCCAGGCTACAAATCCCACAACATGATGGTTACAAATCCAACAATGCGCTGGTTAAAATTCCCACAATGCACCGTTAGCAAATCCCACAACGCACTGTTCACAAATCCCACAACGCACTGTTCACAAATCCCACAACGCACTGTTCACAAATCCCACAATGCACTGTTCACAAATCCCACACCACCAGGTTACAAATCCCACAATGCGCTGGTTACAAATCCCACAACACGTTGGTTACAAATCCCACAACACACTGGTTACAAATCCCACAACACACTGGTTACAAATCCCACAACTCCAGGTTACAAATCCCACAACGCACTGTTTACAAATCTCACAACGCTTTGGTTACAAATCTGACAATGCACTGTTTACAAAACCCACAACATGCTGGTTACAAATCACACATGTGCTGAATACAAATCCCACAATGCGCCGGTTATAAATCCCACAATGCCAGGTTACAAATCCCATAACACGCTGGTTAAAAATCCCACAACGTGGTTACAAATCCCACAACACCCAGTTTACAAATCCCACAATGCACCGTTTACAAATCCAACAACGCACTGTTTACAAAGCCCACAATGCGCTGGTTACAAATCCCACAATGCACTGTTTACAAAGCCCACAATGGGCTGGTTACAAATCCCACAACGCGCTGGTTACATATCCCACAACGCGCTGGTTACAAATCCTACAATGCATTGGTTACAAATCCCACAACGCGCTGGTTACAAATCCCAAAATGGGCTGGTTACAAAACCCACAACTCCAGGTTACAAATCCCACAACACGCTGGTTACAAATCCCACAACGCGCTGGTTACAAATCCCACACCGCGCTGGTTACAAATCCCACAACACGCTGGTTACAAATCCCACAACACGCTGGTTACAAATCCCACAATGCCATGTTACAAATCCCACAATGCGCTGGTTACAAATCCCACAATGCACTGGTTACAAATCCCACAACACACTGGTTACAAATCCCACAATGCACTGCTTATAATTTCCAAAATGCCTGGTTATAAAAACCCACAACACCAGTTTCCAAATCCCACGACACCAGGTTCCAAATTCCACAACACCAGGTCAAATATCCCACAACGCACTGTTTACAGATCCCACAACATGCTGGTTACAAACCCCACAACGCGCTGGTTACAAATCCCACAATGCGCTGGTTACAAATCCCACAACACGCTGGTTACAAATCCCACAACGCGCTGGTTACAAATCCCACAATGCGCTGTTTACAAATCCCACAACGCCACGTTACAAATCCCACAACGCACTGGTTACAAATCCCACAACGCACTGGTTACAAATCCTACAATGCGTTGGTTACAAATCCCACAATGCTCTGTTTACAAATCTCACAACGACAGGTTACAAATCCCACAACGTGCTGGTTACAAATCCCACAACGTGCTGGTTACAAATCCCACAACGCCAGGATACAAATCCCACAAAGCGCTGGTTACAGATCCTACAACACGCTGGTTACAAATCCCACTATGCCAGGTTACAAATCCCATAACACACTGGTTACAAATCCCACAATGCACTGGTAACAAGTCTGACAATGCAATATTTACAAATCCCACAATGCCAGGTTACAGATTCCACAACGTGCTGGTTACAAATCCCACAATGCGTTGATTACAAATCCCACAATGGGCTGGTTACAAATCCCAAAATGCACTGGTTACATATCCCACAACTCCAGGTTACAAATCCCACAACGCACTGTTTACAAATCCCACAACATGCTGGTTATAAATCCTACAATGCATTGGTTACAAATCCCACAACGCCAGGTTACAAATACCACAATAACAGGTTACAAATCCCACAACGCACTGGTTACAAATCCTACAATGCATTGGTTACAAATCCCACAATGCGCTGTTTACAAATCCCACAACACCAGGTTCCAAATCCCACAACGCCAGGTCAAACATCCCACAATGCACGGTTTACAGATCCCACAACACGCTGGTTACAAATCCCACAACGCGCTGGTTACAAATCCCACAACGCGCTGGTTACAAATCCCACAACACGTTGGTTACAAATCCCACAACACGCTGGTTAAAAATCCCACAATGCCATGTTACAATTCCCACAACACGCTGGTTACAAATCCCACAACGCACTAGTAACAAATCTGACAATGCAATGTTTACAAAACCAACAACGCGCTGGTCACAAATCCCACACGCGCTGTACACAAATCCCACAATGCACTGGTTATAAATTCCAAAATGCCTGGTTGTAAAAACCCACAATGCGCTGGTTACAAATCCCATAACACACTGGTTACAAATCCCACAATGCACTGGTAATAAATCTGACAATGCAATGTTTACAAAAGCCACAACGTGCTGGTTACAGATCCCACAATGCACTGGTTACAAATCCCAAAATGCCTGGTTACAAATCTGACAACGCACTGTTTACAAATCCCACAATGCACTGGTTATAAATCCCAAAACGCCTGGTTACAAATCCCACAACGCACTGGATACAAATCCCACAACGTGCTGGTTACAAATCCCACACCACGCTGGTTACAAATCCTACAACACGCTGGTTAAAAATCCCACAACACGCTGGTTACAAATCCCACAACGCGCTGCTTACAATTCGCACAGGTTGCAAATCCCACAATGACAGGTTACAAATACCACAACGTGCTGGTTACAAGACCCACAATGCGCTGGTTACAAATCCCAGAACGCCATGTTACAAATCTCACAACACGCTGGTTACAAATCCTACCACGCATTGGTTACAAATCCCACAATGCACTGGTTACAAATCTCACAAAGCGCTGGTTACAAATCCCATAACACGCTGATTACAAATCCCACAACGCGCTGGTTACAAATCCCACAACGCCAGGTTACAAGACCAACAACGCCAGGCTACAAATCCCACAATGCGATGGTTACAAATCCAACAAAGCCCTGGTTACAAATCCCACAACACGCTGGTTACAAATCCCACACTACCTGGTTACAAATCCCACAACGCACTGGATACAAATCCCACAACACGCTGGTTACAAATCCTACCACGCATTGGTTACAAATCCCACAATGCACTGGTTACAAATCTCACAAAGCGCTGGTTACAAATCCCATAACGCGCTGATTACAAATCCCACAACGCGCTGGTTACAAATCCCACAACGTGCTGGTTACAAATCCCACAACGCGCTGGTTACAAATCCCACAACACGCTGGTTACAAATCCCACAATGCCATGTTACAATTCCCATAACACACTGGTTACAAATCCCACAATGCACTGGTAACAAGTCTGACAATGCAATGTTTACAAAACCAACAACGCGCTGGTTACAAATCTGACACGCGCTGTATACAAATCCCACAATGCACTGGTTACAAATTCCACAACACCAGGTCACAAATCCCATAACACGCTGGTTACAAATCTGACAACGCACTGTTTTCAAAACCCACAATGGACTGGATACAAAACCCACAATGGACTGGATACAAATCCCACAATGCACTGGTTACAAATCCCAAAATGCTTGGTTACAATTCCCACAATGCCAGGTTACAAATCCCACAATGCACTGTTTACAAATCCCACAACACACTGGTTACAAATCCCACAACGCACTGGTTACAAATCGCACAATGCACTGGTTACAAATCCCACAATGCACTGGTTACAAATCTGACAACGCACTGTTTTCAAAACCCACAACGAGCTGGTTACAAATCCCACACGGGCTGGATACAAATCCCACAATGCACTGGTTACAAATCCCACAATGTACTGGTTATAAATTCCAAAACGTCTGGTTACAAATCCCACAATGCACTGGATACAAATCCCACAACGTGCTGGTTACAAATCCCACAATGGGCTGGTTACAAATTTCACAACGCGCTGCTTACAATTCGCACAGGTTACAAATCCCACAACGACAGGTTACAAATACCACAATGTGCTGGTTACAAGACCCAGAACGCACTGTTTACAAATCCCACAACGCGCTGGTTACAAATCCCAGAACGCCATGTTACAAATCTCACAACACGCTGGTTACAAATCCTACCACGCACTGGTTACAAATCACATAATGCGCTGATTACAAATCCCACAATGCACTGGTTACAAAACCCACAACGCGCTGGTTACAAATCCCACAACACCAGTTTACAAGACCAACAACGCCAGGCTACAAATCCCACAACGCGATGGTTACAAATCCAACAAAGCCCTGGTTACAAATCCCACAATGCCAGGTTACAAATCCCATAACACACTGGTTACAAATCCCACAATACACTGGTAACAAGTCTGACAATGCAATGTTTACAAATCCCACAATGCACTGGTTACAAATCTGACAACGCACTGTTTACAAATCCCACAATGCACTGTTTACAATTCCCACAACGCACTGTTAACAAATCCCACAACCTGCTGGTTACAAATCCCACAACGCCAGGCTACAAATCCCACATTGCGATGGTTACAAATCCAACAAAGCCCTGGTTACAAATCCCACGACACGCTGATTACAAATCCCACAACGCCAGGCTACAAATCCCATAACACACTGGTTACAAATCCTACAATGCACTGGTAACAAGTATGACAATGCAATGTTTACAAATCCCACAACATGCTGGTTACAAATCCCACAATGCCCTGGTTACAAATCTGACAACGCACTGTTTACAAATCCCACAATGCACTGGTTACAATTCCCACAATGCCAGGTTATAAATCCCACAACACGCTGGTTACAAATCCCACAACGCCAGGTTACAAATCCCACAATGCACTGTTAACAAATCCCACAACGCACTGTTTACAAATCCCACAACACACTGTTTACAAATCCCACAACACACTGTTTACAAATCCCACACCACCAGGTTACAAATCCCACAACGCGCTGGTTACAAATCCCACAACGCGCTGGTTACAAATCTCACAATACCAGGTTACAAATCCCACAACGCCAGGTTCCAAATCCCACAACGCCAGGTCAAACATCCCACAATGCACTGTTTACAGATCCCAAAACACGCTGGTTACAAATCCCACAACACGTTGGTTACAAATCCCACAATGCCATGTTACAAAATCGCACAATGCACTGTTTACAAATCCCACACTACCAGGTTACAAATCCCACAACGCGCTGGTTACAAATCCCACAACGCGCTGTTTACAAATCCCATAACGCCAGGTTACAAACACCACAATGACAGGTTACAAATACCACAACGTGCTGGTTACAGATACCACAATGCGCTGGTTACAAATCCCACAACGCGCTGCTTACAATTCACACAATGGCAGGTTACAAGACCCACAACGCACAGTTTACAAATCCCACAATGCGCTGGTTACAAATCCCAGAAAGCCATGTTACAAATCCCAGAACACGCTGGTTACAAATCCTACCACGCACTAGTTACAAATCCCACAATGCACTGGTTACAAATCCCACAACGCGCTGGTTACAAATCCCACAACGCGCTGGTTACAAATCCCACAACGCGCTGGTTACAAATCCCACAACGCCAGGTTACAAATACCACAATGACGGGTTACAAATACCACAATGTGCTGATTACAGATACCACAATGCGTTGGTTACAATTCCCTCAATGCACTGGTTACAAATCCCACAACGCACTGTTAACAAATCCCACAATGCACTGTTCACAAATCCCACAACGCACTGTTCACAAATCCCACACCACCAGGTTACAAATCCCACAACACGTTGGTTACAAATCCCACAACACCAGGTTACAAATTCCATAACACGCTGGTTACAAATCTGATAACGCACTGTTTTCAAAACCCACAATGGGCTGGATACAAATCCCACAAGGCACTGGTTACAAATCCCAAAATGCTTGGTTAGACATCCCACAATGCACTGGTTACAAATCTGACAATGCACTGTTTTCAAAACCCACAACGAGCTGGTTACAAATCCCACATGGGCTGGATACAAATCCCACAATGCACTGGTTACAAATCCCACAATGCCAGGTTACAAATCCCACAGTGCGCTGATTACAAATCCCACAACACACTGGTTACAAATCCCACATGCATTGGATACAAATCCCACAACGCGCTGGTTACAAATCGCACAACGCACTGGTTACAAATCCCACAACGCGCCGGTTACCAATCCCACAAAGCACTGGTTACAAACCACACAAAGCACTGATTATAAATCCCACAATGCGCTGGTTACAAATCCCATAATGCCAGGTTACAAATCCCACAACGCGCTGGTTACAAATCCCACAACGCACTGTTTACAAATCCCACAACGCGCTGGTTACAAATCCCACACCACCAGGTTACAAATCCCACAATGCTCTGGTTACAAATCCCACAACCCACTGGTTACAAATCCTACAATGCATTGGTGACAAATCCCACAACACACTGGTTTCAAATCCCACAACGCACTGGTTACAAATCCCACAATACACAGTTTACAAATCCCACACCACTAGGTTACAAATCCCACAACGCACTGGTTACAAATCCCACAACGCGCCGGTTACCAATCCCACAAAGCACTGGTTACAAACTGCACAAAGCACTGGTTACAAATCCCACAACGCGCTGGTTACAAATCCCATAATGCCAGGTTACAATCCCACAATGCACTGTTTACAAATCCTACAACGCACTGTTTACAAATCCCACAACACACTGTTTACAAATCCCACACCACCAGGTTACAAATCCCACTATGCGCTGGTTACAAATCCCACCACATGCTGGTTACAAATCCCATAACGCGCTGATTACAAATCCCACAACGTCAGGTTACAAATCCCACAAAGCACTGTTTACAAATCCCACAACACAATGTTTATAAATCCCACAATGTGCTGGTTATAAATCGCACAACGCCCTGGTTACAAATCCCACAATGCGTTGGTAACAAATCCCACAATGCACTGGTCACAAGTCCCACAATGCACTGGTTACAAATCCCACAACGCACTAAGTTACAATTCCCACAACACCAGGTTACAAATCCCACAAAGCACTAGTTACAATTCCCACAACGCCAGGTTACAAATCTCATAACACGCTGGTTACAAATCCCACAACGCGCTGGTTACAAATCCCACACGCGCTGTATACAAATCCCACAATGCACTGGTTACAAATCTGACACCACACTCTTCACAACACCCAAAACATGCTGGTTAGAAATCCCACACCACACTGGTGACAAATCCCACAATGCCAGGTTACAATTCATACAACGTCAGGTTGGAAATCCCGCAACGCCAGGTTACAAATCCCACTACGGGCTGGTCACTAATCCCACAACATACTGATTAGATTAGATTACTTACAGTGTGGAAACAGGCCCTTCGGCCCAACAAGTCCACACCGCCCCGCCGAAGCGCAACCCACCCATACCCCTAAATCTACCCCTTACCTAACACTACGGGCAATTTAGCACGGCCAATTCACCTAACCTGCACATCTTTGGACTGTGGGAGGAAACCGGAGCACCCGGAGGAAACCCACGCAGACACGGGGAGAATGTGCAAACTCCACACAGTCAGTCGCCTGAGGCGGGAATTGAACCCGGGTCTCTGGCGCGGTGAGGCAACAGTGCTAACCACTGTGCCACCGTGCCGCCCACTGGTTACAAATCGCACAATGCACTGGTTACAAATCACACAACGTGCGGGTTACAAATCCCACAATGCACTGTTTACAAATCCCACAAAGCACTGGTTACAAATCCCACAACGTGTTGGTTACAAATCCCACAATGCGCTGGTTAGAAATACCACAACGCGCTGGCTACAAATCCCACAATACCTGGTTACACATCCCACAATGCACTGGTTACAACTCCCACAACACGCTGGTTACAAATCCCACAACGCACTGGTTACAAATCCCACAACGCACTGGTTACAAATCCCACAATGCACTGATGACAAATCTGACAACACACTCTTTACAAAACCCACAACGCGCTGGTTACAAAGCCCACAATGCCAGGTTACAAATCTCACAAACCACTGGTTACAAATAGCACAACACAATGTTTACAAATCCCACAACACGCCGGTTACAAATCACAAAACACTCTGGTTACAATTCCCACATCGCTAGGTTACAAATCCCGCTGCATGCTGGTTACAAATCCCACAACAAACAGTGTTTACAAATCACACAACACGCTGGTTGCAAATCCCACAATGCACTGGTTACAAATCCCACAATGCGCTGGTTACAACTCCCACAACGCGCTGGTTACAAATCCCATGCCAGGTTACAAATCCCACAATGCCAGTTTACAAATCCCACAACACGCTGGTTACAAATCCCACAATGCACTGGTTACAAAGCCCACAACGCGCTGGTTACAAATCCCACAACGCTCTGGTTAGAAATCCCACAACGCTCTGGTTAGAAATCCACAACACACTGGTTACAAATCCCACAACACACTGGTTACAAATCCCACAATGCACTGGTTATAAATCCCACAACGCCAAGTTACAAGTCTCACAAAGCACTGTCTACAAATCCCACAATGTCAGGTTACAAATCCTGCTACGCCAGGTTACAAATCTCACAAAGCGCTGGTTACAAATCCCACAACGCGCTGGTTACAAATCCCACAACGTACTGGTTACAAATCACACAACGTGTGCATTTCAAATCCCACAATGCACTGGTTACAAATCCCACAACACGCTGGCTACAAATCCCACAATGCCAGGTTATAAATAGTAAAACGCACTGGTTACAAGTAATACGACGCACTGGTTACAAATCCCACACCACCATGTTACAAATCCCACACCGCCAGGTTACAAATCCCACAACAAGCTAATTACAAATCCCACAACACGCTAGTTACAAATCCCACAACGCGCTGGTTAAAAATCCCACAACGCGCTGGTTACAAATCCCACACCACCAGGTTACAAATCCCACAATGCCAGTTTCCAAATCCCACAACACACCGATTACAAATCCCACAACGCCAGGTTACAAATCCCACACCACACTGGTTACAAATCCCACACCACACTGGTTACAAATCCCACAACACACTGGTTACAAATCCCACAACACACTGGTTACAAATCCCACAACACACTGGTTACAAATCCCACACCACACTGGTTACAAATCCCACAACACACTGGTTAAAAATCCCACAACGCCAGCTTACAAATACCACAACGCCAGGTTACAAATCTCACAAAGCAATGGTTACAAATCCCACAACACACTGGTTACAAATCCCACACCAGGTTACAAATCCCACACCAGGTTACAAATCCCACAATGTGCTGGTTACAAATCCCAGAACGCGCTGGTTACAAATCCCACAAAGCACTGGTCACTAATCCCACAACACACTGGTTGCAAATCCCACACCACGCTGGTTACAAATCCCACACCACGCTGGTTACAAATCCCACAACGTGCTGGTTACAAATCCCACAACGTGCTGGTTACAAATCCCACAACACGCTGGTTACAAATCCCACAACACGCTGGTTACAAATCCCACAACACGCTGGTTACAAATCCCACAAAGCACTGGTTACATATCCCACAATGCGCTGGTTACAAATCCCACAACACACCAGGTTATAAACCCCACAATGCCCTGGTTACAAATCCCACAACACACCAGGTTATAAATCCCACAACACACTGTTTACAAATCCCACAACACATTTGTTACAAATCCCACAATGCGCTGGTTACCAATCCCACAACGCGCCGGGTACCAATCCCACAATGCACTGGTTACAAATCCCACAGCTCACTAGTTATAAATTCCACAATGCCAGGTTACAAATCCCACAACACGCTGGTTACAAATCCCACAACACGCTGGTTACAAATCCCACAACGCCCTGGTTACAAATCCCACAATGCACTGGTTACAAATCCCACAATACCTGGTTACACATCCCACAATGCACTGGTTACAACTCCCACAACACGCTGGTTACAAATCCCACAACGCACTGGTTACAAATCCCACAACGTACTGGTTACAAATCCCACAATGCACTGATGACAAATCTGACAACACACTCTTTACAAAACCCACAACGCGCTGGTTACAAAGCCCACAATGCCAGGTTACAAATCTCACAAACCACTGGTTACAAATAGCACAACACAATGTTTACAAATCCCACAACGCCCTGGTTACAAATCCCACAATGCACTGGTTACAAATCCCACAATACCTGGTTACACATCCCACAATGCACTGGTTACACATCCCACAATGCACTGGTTACAACTCCCACAACACGCTGGTTACAAATCCCACAACGCACTGGTTACAAATCCCACAACGCACTGGTTACAAATCCCACAATGCACTGATGACAAATCTGACAACACACTCTTTACAAAACCCACAACGCGCTGGTTACAAAGCCCACAATGCCAGGTTACAAATCTCACAAACCACTGGTTACAAATAGCACAACACAATGTTTACAAATCCCACAACACGCCGGTTACAAATCACAAAACACTCTGGTTACAATTCCCACATCGCTAGGTTACAAATCCCGCTGCATGCTGGTTACAAATCCCACAACAAACAGTGTTTACAAATCACACAACACGCTGGTTGCAAATCCCACAATGCACTGGTTACAAATCCCACAATGCGCTGGTTACAACTCCCACAACGCGCTGGTTACAAATCCCATGCCAGGTTACAAATCCCACAATGCCAGTTTACAAATCCCACAACACGCTGGTTACAAATCCCACAATGCACTGGTTACAAAGCCCACAACGCGCTGGTTACAACTCCCACAACGCGCTGGTTACAAATCCCATGCCAGGTTACAAATCCCACAATGCCAGTTTACAAATCCCACAACACGCTGGTTACAAATCCCACAATGCTCTGGTTACAAATCCCACAATGCGCTGGTTACAACTCCCACAACGCGCTGGTTACAAATCCCATGCCAGGTTACAAATCCCACAATGCCAGTTTACAAATCCCACAACACGCTGGTTACAAATCCCACAATGCTCTGGTTAGAAATCCCACAACGCTCTGGTTACAAATCCCACAACACACTGGTTACAAATCCCACAACACACTGGTTACAAATCCCACAATGCACTGGTTATAAATCCCACAATGCCAAGTTACAAGTCTCACAAAGCACAGTCTACAAATCCCACAATGTCAGGTTACAAATCCCACAATGCGCTGGTTACAAATCCCACAACACGCTGGTTACAAATCCCACAATGCACTGGTTACAAAGCCCACAACGCTCTGGTTAGAAATCCCACAACGCTCTGGTTACAAATCCCACAACACACTGGTTACAAATCCCACAACACACTGGTTACAAATCCCACAACACACTGGTTACAAATCCCACAACACACTGGTTACAAATCCCACAACACACTGGTTACAAATCCCACAACACACTGGTTACAAATCCCACAATGCACTGGTTATAAATCCCACAACGCCAAGTTACAAGTCTCACAAAGCACAGTCTACAAATCCCACAATGTCAGGTTACAAATCCTGCTACGCCAGGTTACAAATCTCACAAAGCGCTGGTTACAAATCCCACAACGCGCTGGTTACAAATCCCACAACGTACTGGTTACAAATCACACAACGTGTGCATTACAAATCCCACAACACGCTGGCTACAAATCCCACAATGCCAGGTTATAAATAGTAAAACGCACTGGTTACAAGTAATACAACGCACTGGTTACAAATCCCACACCACGTTACAAATCCCACACCGCCAGGTTACAAATCCCACAACACGCTAATTACAAATCCCACAACGCGCTGGTTACAAATCCCACAACGCGCTGGTTACAAATCCCACAACGCGCTGGTTACAAATCCCACAACGCGCTGGTTACAAATCCCACACCACCAGGTTACAAATCCCACAATGCCAGTTTCCAAATCCCACAACACACCGATTACAAATCCCACAACGCCAGGTTACAAATCCCACACCACACTGGTTACAAATCCCACACCACACTGGTTACAAATCCCACACCACACTGGTTACAAATCCCACACCACACTGGTTACAAATCCCACAACACACTGGTTACAAATCCCACAACACACTGGTTACAAATCCCACAACACACTGGTTACAAATCCCACAACACACTGGTTACAAATCCCACAACCCGCTGGTTACAGATCCCACAGCACCAGGTTACAAATCCCACAACACACTGGTTAAAAATCCCACAACGCCAGTTTACAAATACCACAACGCCAGGTTACAAATCTCACAAAGCAATGGTTACAAATCCCACAACACACTGGTTACAAATCCCACACCAGGTTACAAATCCCACACCAGGTTACAAATCCCACACCAGGTTACAAATCCCACAATGTGCTGGTTACAAATCCCAGAACGCGCTGGTTACAAATCCCACAAAGCACTGGTCACTAATCCCACAACACACTGGTTGCAAATCCCACAACGTGCTGGTTACAAATCCCACAACGTGCTGGTTACAAATCCCACAACACGCTGGTTACAAATCCCACAAAGCACTGGTTACATATCCCACAATGCGCTGGTTACAAATCCCACAATGCGCTGGTTACAAATCCCACAACACACCAGGTTATAAACCCCACAATTCCCTGGTTACAAATCCCACAACACACCAGGTTATAAATCCCACAACACACTGTTTACAAATCCCACAACACATTTGTTACAAATCCCACAATGCGCTGGTTACCAATCCCACAACGCGCCGGGTACCAATCCCACAATGCACTGGTTACAAATCCCACAGCTCACTAGTTATAAATTCCACAATGCCAGGTTACAAATCCCACAACACGCTGGTTACAAATCCCACAACGCCCTGGTTACAAATCCCACAATGCACTGGTTACAAATCCCACAGCTCACTAGTTATAAATTCCACAATGCCAGGTTACAAATCCCACAACACGCTGGTTACAAATCCCACAACGCCCTGGTTACAAATCCCACAATGCACTGGTTACAAATCCCACAGCTCACTAGTTATAAATTCCACAATGCCAGGTTACAAATCCCACAACGCCCTGGTTACAAATACCACAACGCCCTGGTTACAAATACCACAACGCCCTGGTTACAAATCCCACAATGCACTGGTTACAAATCCCACAACATGCTGGTTATAGTCCAACAGGTTTATTTAGGATTGATTTGGTAACGCTGGTGTTGGAATGAGGTGGACAAGGTGAAATATCCCACAACACCAGGTTAGTCCAACAGGTTTAATTGGAAGCACTAGCTTTCAGAGTGTCGCTCCTTCATGAGGTGGTTGTGGAACAGGATCGTGTGACACAGAGTTTATAACCAAAGATTACAGTGTCATACAACTGACTAGATGAATAGATCAGATTCCCTACAGGATGGAAACAGGCCCTTCAGCTCAACAAGTCCACACCTACCCTCCGAACAGTAACCCATCCAGTCCCATTTCCCTCTGACTAATACACCTAACACAATGGGCAATTTAGCACGGTCAATCCACCCTGACCTGCACGTTTTTGGATTGTGGGAGGAAACCGGAGCACCCAGAGGAAACCCACGCAGACACGGGGGAGAATGTGCAAACTCCACACAGACAGTCGCCCGAGTCTGGACTTGAACCCGGGTCCCTCGTGCCGTGAGGCAGCGGTGCTAACCCAATGTGCCACTGTGCAGCCCGTATTTTGAATGATTTGTTGAACAGACCTAGGTTGCTGTTAAGCCTTTCCTCTTTTAGAATGGCCGCAGGGTTCCGTTTGTTTCAATCGATCAGTTTTGCGAGAACTGGTGTGCACGTGTGTCGCACTGCGTGCGTTCCAGCCGCCTTCCCCAGCGCATAATTGGCCAAGGTGACGGACTGACTGCCCGGACTGAAAGGTGCTATCTAAATGAAACGGCTGCGTGCCGGTTTCAGGCCCCGCGGACCAGCTGCCTTCGGGCACGCTGTCGGGACATCCCCTTGGGTGGACCGCGGTGTTGGTCAACGAGTCAGACCTTGGGGGTCCGTGTCAAATACGATCCCAAACTGACCGAGTCCTGTCTGCCTGGTCCTGGTCCCATGTCCCTCCCCAACCTTCCCCGTTCATTCCTTATCCCAGTGTCTCTTCAATGTTGTAACCGTGCCCACACCCACCCCTCCCTCAGACAGTTCGTTCCCACACCCGGACCACCCTCAGTGTAAAAACACAACCCCCTCCCCCTGTCTTTATTAAGTCTCTCTCTCTCCTCTGGCCTGAGTGTTTTACCGACCAGTGCTTTACCGACCAGAGTTTGGACATTGGACCTGGCACCAAACTAATCTTAGCATTTTTAACAGCTGCGCCAGGCCATTCGGCCCCTCCTTTGACTTCATGCCCGACCCTCCTGGCACCACCCTGCGCTAAATGACACGCCAGCCACTGCTCTTCCCAGACTGATCCACATCAAGACAGTTTATATCAAGACATCAAGACAGCAGTGCCCACTAAGTTCCATCTCAGCGGGAATGTCTCATGGTGCCCTGAAAAACACACCACCAAGACAATCCCCCGTTGCAGCACCTAGGCCCATAGCCCCAGCTTGCCCACAGGAGGGCCCCCATGTTCGGGACTCCCCAGCGGCATCTCACAGCGTCACGCCCTCGGTTTTGAAGGGACAGCAGTGTGCCAGTGCTCAATCTGCAGAACGAGATGCCAGGCCTCCCTCGCTCTGAGTACGTGTGTGAATCTGTTTCTCGTTGATGCTGACTGCGCTGGATTGATGAGGTCTGGGCGTGGACTCCGAGCAGAGTTAGCAAAGTGCACATAAGGTCAGGAGGACAGACACACACACAGCCAGACACATACACAGATAGACAGACACACACACAGATATACAAACACACAGACAGATGCACACACACACACACACAGATATACACACACACAGACACAGATACACACAGCTACACACACCCCCACGCAAAAATAACCACATGCACACACGCGCACACACACAGCCAGTCACGCACGTACACACACACACCCACGCGCACACACCCACGCCCACACACCCCCACCCACACCCACCCACCCATGTGCATATACACACACGTACACACACACACACACACACACGTACACACACACGCTTCACCTCTACCAATCCCCAGTACAATGTGCAACAGCTTCAAACTTGCCAGCTTCAGACTGAGTCGGAGAGGGCAGTGCCCACTAAGTTCCATCTCAGCAGGAATGTCTCATGGGGCCCTGAAAAACACACCCACCGAGATGATGGATTAACGCGGCCGCCATCTTATTCTGGGCTTGGGGAGCGCTCACTGATAGAAAGGACTGGAATCATCATCGAAAGGGAAGGGGGTCAGAGAGAGAGGGGGGTGATAGATGGGGAGGGAGAGAGAGATGGGGGGGGGGGGGGGGGGGGGGGAGAGGGGACAGAACACCTGAGTGGGTGCATGAGAGCACGTGTGACTCAGACAGAGCATGTTTGAGTGCATGTGCACATATGGGAGAGACAGAGAGAGTGTGTGCGCACGTGAGAAAGTGGCACACGCGTGCGTGTGTGCGCGTGTGTGTGAGAGAGAGAGAGAGAGAGAGAGAGGATACCAGAGAAAGTGTGAGAGGGGGGTGAGTGCATGCTCATGTGTATGAAGTGTGTGTGTGTGTGTGCGCGCGTGTGTGCATGTGGGTGCATGCACGTGCGGGGGTGAGGGTGTCTGTGTGTGTGTCTGTGTGCCCACGTGAGTATGTGACCACGACTGTGCGCCTGTCTCTGTGTCTGGGTGCACGCACACAGTCTTAAAGCAGTGATTTCTCCTGCTCGGAAGGAAGGCGAGTTGCTACATGATAGGCTGGAAGGTGAAAAGCATCCCCTCCTCCACTCCACTCGAACACACAGACACATTGTCTTACAGCCAAGGCTGCCATAGAAACCTGAAAGCAGAACCTGTTCCTCCAGTAATGTCACGCCTCACTTAGGGATGCCAGGGCCAAAGAAAACACACAGGAACACTCCTCTCACAGGATTGCAGTGTGTAGAGCTCCCAATCACTGCCAGAACCCACCATCCCCCAGTCATGGGCTAGAGACTACTGCAGAACTCGACAGCAGCAGGAATAACTGTGTATACAGAAACAGGCAGATAGGCACACGAGACAGGGACAGGCGCACAGACACACACACACACACAGGTAGGTGCAGATACACACATAGGCAGGCACACAGATGAATGCGCACAGATACACACACGTGTACATGCACACACAGATACACATGTGCAAAGACACAAACACACACACGCACACACACAGGCACAGTCACAAACACGCACACACGTTCAGAGACATGCACACACATGCAGAGATATGCACGCAGAGACACATACGTGCAGACACGCACGCACACACGTGCAGACGCACGCACATGCAGAGACATGCACGCAGACACACTCACATGCACGCAGAGAGACTCTCATACACGCAGAGAGACACACACACACATGCAGAGACACACGCAGAGACACGCACACAGAGACACACACACGCACGCAGAGCCACACACACATGTGCGAACACACACAGACACACTGAAACTAAACTTCAGATTTGGGAAAACATTAACGGAATTGTACAGCATAGATGGTGGCCTTTTGGCCCACTGGCCCAGTGCTAGCTCTCTGACAGAGTGATCCGAATGTTCGGAATGCTCCTTTCCCAACCAGTTGTGAGAACGTTCCATGCCGGAGTGTGACCCAAGTTGCCTTTGGGCAGTTACCATCTAATCTGGAAGGGTCGCTCTGTCCCATCACTACTTGCTCTGTAAGAAAACAAACTTCTCAATGTGCTACTGGCCCCCCAATACCGCTGGGAACTGCACCCTCCTGGTGACAGAAAACTCACATAGAGATGTACAGCATGGAGACAGACCCTTCGGTCCAACCCATCCATGCTGACCCAGATATCCCAACCCAATCTACTCCCACCTGTCAGCACCCGGCCCATATCCCTCCAAATCCTTCCTATTCATATACCCATCCCGATGCCTATTAAATGTTGTAATTGTACCAGCCTCCACCACATCCTCTGGCAACTCATTCCATACACGTACCACCCTCTGTGTGAAAAAGTCGCCCCTTAGGTCTCTTTTATATCTTTCCCCTCTCACCCTAAACCTATACTCTCTAGTTCTGGACTCCCCCACCCCAGGGAAAAGACTTTGCCTATTTACCCTATCCATGCCCCTCATGATTTTGTAAACCTCTATAAGGTCACCCCTCAGCCTCCAACGTGTCACCAGAGATTCACAGTACAGAGAGAGACAGAGACACAGAGAGAGAGAGAGACAGACAGAGAGACAGGGACAGAGAGAGAGAGAGAGAGAGAGACAGGGAGATAGAGAGAGACAGGGAGACAGAGAGAGAGAGAGAGAGACAGAGAGAGAGACAGGGACAGAGAGAGAGAGAGAGACAGGGACAGAGAGAGAGAGAGAGAGAGAGAGAGAGAGAGGGAGATAGAGAGAGACAGGGAGACAGAGAGAGAGAGAGACAGAGCGAGAGACAGGGACAGAGCGAGAGAGAGAGACAGAGAGAGAGAGAGAGAGAGACAGGGAGACAGAGAGAGACAGAGAGAGACAGAGAGAGACAGAGAGAGAGAGACAGAGAGAGAGAGACAGAGAGAGAGAGACAGAGAGAGAGAGACAGAGAGAGAGAGGCAGAGAGAGACAGAGACAGAGAGAGAGAGACAGGGACAAGAAAGAGAGAGACAGGTACAAGAGAGAGAGAGACAGGGACAAGAGAGAGAGAAAGACAGGGAGAGAGAGAGACGGACAGATAGAGACAGAGAGAGAGACAGGGACAGAGAGACAGAGACAGAGAGAGAGAGAGACACAGACAGACAGAGAGAGAGATGGGGGGGGCAGCAAAGGAGGGGAGTGACAGGGCATGGTCAAAAAAAAGGTGTGGCTGGAAAGGGGGACAGAGGGGAAATGGGAAAGGTGGGGGGGGAGAGAGCAGGAAGGGACACCATGTGAGAGAGGGAGGGCGGAGAATATGGGGGGTCAGGGGAGAGGAGTGAGTCAGGGAGAGAAGTAGGTGGGAGCGAGGGCTGAGAGGGAGAGATCCGAGAGTTGGACAGAGATAGTGTATGGTCTTCTGTTTGAGGGGCACATGGGACACAAGGGAAGTGGATTTGTGTTAACGGGAGTACAGCTTTATCGGGAACTTGGTGGAAACAGGTCAGCGATTCCCAGGAGCGATCCGAGACTGAGGAAACCCCACACTCTTGTGTCGCTCGCTCTCTCTCTCTCTCTCTCACCACCCCACCACTGAGTGATCAGCTCACCCTCCCTCCTACCCCCCCACATCCAGGTCCATGTGCGGAATCAATCGCTTCTAAACTCCAGCCTCTGTCCACCTTCCAGCGACACTCAGCCGCGTGACCCACCAACTTCAAGTAAACTTCGACAGAAACAGCACCACAGTGGGTCAGTCCTGTCCCTCCTCAGGGACTGATGTTTCTGACTCGCTGGCCTGAACCCTCCTGGGGTTAAACCATGTTAAATCAGTGTGGGTCCTTCTGATTCACTCACTCGGCTGCCCTCACCTCCAGTTACTGTGCCTTCCACCACGACATCAACCAAGGGACTCCGAGGTGCAGCCACTGTTGGGCATTTACAAGGGGTGCTCACGGAGTACTGCACAGCTCGATCCCACAGTCAGCAAAGTGATAAATAACCACTTCTACTCTGACAGTGAGGCTCACCCTCAGTACTGACCCTCTGACAGTGCGGCACTCCCTCAGTACTGACCCTCTGACAGTGCGGCACTCCCTCAGTACTGACCCTCTGACAGTGCGGCTCTCCCTCAGTACTGACCCTCTGACAGTGCGGCACTCCCTCAGTACTGACCCTCTGACAGTGCGGCTCTCCCTCAGTACTGACCCTCTGACAGTGCGGCACTCCCTCAGTACTGACCCTCTGACAGTGCGGCACTCCCTCAGTACTGACCCTCTGACAGTGCGGCACTCCCTCAGTACTGACCCTGTGGCAGTGTGACACTCCCTCAGTACTGACCCTCTGACAGTGCAGCACTCCCTCAGTACTGACCCTGTGACAGTACGGCACTCCCTCAGTACTGACCCTCTGACAGTGCGGCCTTTCTTATACATTGTGGAGACAGCTCAGTGCACATGTATTTGCGTTAAACTTGCTGGAAGAGCACAGCAGTTCAGGCAGCATCTTTCGAAGCTCCTCGGATGCTGCCTGAACTGCTGTGCTCTTCCAGCACCACTAATCCAGAATCTGGTTTCCAGCATCTGCAGTCATTGTTTTTACCTCTGCATTAAACTTCTCTGGCCACGTGTTGGCCGTTTTCCACCAACCCACCCAGCTCCGTTAGGATTCCATCAACGTAACTTATTCCCCCCCAACACCACCTGCAGCCTTGCCTCAGTCCCGAGGTACCACACCGAATAATCTCAGTGCAGCTCGCAAACACAAACCTCCCAGGAGCACTCTCCAAACCATCGAAGGGCAGTCAACAACACACTACCTTCGCGTATTCGGGACTTTAGTGAGGGAGAGAGGGCGCGAGAGCGAGAGAGAGAGGGCGCGAGAGGGAGGGAGAGAGGGCGCGAGAGGGAGGGAGAGAGGGCGCGAGAGGGAGGGAGAGAGGGCGCGAGAGGGAGGGAGAGGGGGCGCGAGAGCGAGGGAGAGGGGGCGACAGAGCGAGGGAGAGGGGGCGACAGAGCGAGGGAGAGGGGGCGACAGAGCGAGGGAGAGGGGGCGACAGAGCGAGGGAGAGGGGGCGCGAGAGGGAGGGAGAGAGGGCGCGAGAGGGAGGGAGAGAGGGCGCGAGAGGGAGGGAGAGAGGGCGACAGAGCGAGGGAGAGGGGGCGACAGAGCGAGGGAGAGGGGGGCGACAGAGCGAGGGAGAGGGGCGACAGAGCGAGGGAGAGGGGGCGACAGAGCGAGGGAGAGGGGGCGACAGAGCGAGGGAGAGGGGGCGACAGAGCGAGGGAGAGGGGGCGACAGAGGGAGGGAGAGGGGGCGACAGAGGGAGGGAGAGGGGGCGACAGAGGGAGGGAGAGGAGGCGACAGAGCGAGGGAGAGGGGGCGACAGAGCGAGGGAGAGGGGGCGACAGAGGGAGGGAGAGGGGGCGACAGAGCGAGGGAGAGGGGCCGACAGAGGGAGGGAGAGGGGCCGACAGAGGGAGGGAGAGGAGGCGACAGAGGGAGGGAGAGGAGGCGACAGAGGGAGGGAGAGGAGGCGACAGAGGGAGGGAGAGGGGGCGACAGAGCGAGGGAGAGGGGGCGACAGAGGGAGGGAGAGGGGGCGACAGAGGGAGGGGGAGGGGGCGACAGAGGGAGGGGGAGGGGGCGGCAGAGGGAGGGGGAGGGGGCGACAGAGGGAGGGGGAGGGGGCGACAGAGGGAGGGGGAGGGGGCGACAGTGGGAGGGGGAGGGGGCGACAGAGGGAGGGGGAGGGGGCGACAGAGGGAGGGGGAGGGGGCGACAGAGGGAGGGGGAGGGGGCGACAGAGGGAGGGGGAGGGGGCGACAGAGGGAGGGAGAGGGGGCGACAGAGCGAGGGAGAGGGGGCGACAGAGGGAGGGGGAGGGGGCGACAGAGGGAGGGGGAGGGGGCGACAGAGGGAGGGGGAGGGGGCGACAGAGGGAGGGGGAGGGGGCGACAGAGCGAGGGAGAGAGGGCGACAGAGCGAGGGAGAGAGGGCGACAGAGCGAGGGAGAGAGGGCGACAGAGCGAGGGAGAGAGGGCGACAGAGCGAGGGAGAGAGGGCGACAGAGCGAGGGAGAGAGGGCGACAGAGCGAGGGAGAGAGGGCGACAGAGCGAGGGAGAGAGGGCGACAGAGCGAGGGAGAGGGGGGCGACAGAGCGAGGGAGAGGGGGGCGACAGAGCGAGGGAGAGGGGGGCGACAGAGCGAGGGAGAGGGGGGCGACAGAGCGAGGGAGAGGGAGAGGGGGCGACAGAGCGAGGGAGAGGGGGCGACAGAGCGAGGGAGAGGGGGGCGACAGAGCGAGGGAGAGGGAGAGGGGGCGACAGAGCGAGGGAGAGGGGGGCGACAGAGCGAGGGAGAGGGAGAGGGGGCGACAGAGCGAGGGAGAGGGGGCGACAGAGCGAGGGAGAGGGGGCGACAGAGCGAGGGAGAGGGGGGCGACAGAGCGAGGGAGAGGGGGGCGACAGAGCGAGGGAGAGGGGGGCGACAGAGCGAGGGAGAGGGGGGGCGACAGAGCGAGGGAGAGGGGGGCGACAGAGCGAGGGAGAGGGGGGCGACAGAGCGAGGGAGAGGGGGGCGACAGAGCGAGGGAGAGGGAGAGGGGGCGACAGAGCGAGGGAGAGGGGGCGACGGAGCGAGGGAGAGGGGGCGACGGAGCGAGGGAGAGGGGGCGACGGAGCGAGGGAGAGGGGGCGACGGAGCGAGGGAGAGGGGGCGACGGAGCGAGGGAGAGGGGGCGACGGAGCGAGGGAGAGGGGGCGACGGAGCGAGGGAGAGCGGGCGACGGAGCGAGGGAGAGGGAGAGGGGGCGACAGAGCGAGGGAGAGGGGGCGACAGAGCGAGGGAGAGGGGGCGACAGAGCGAGGGAGAGGGGGGCGACAGAGCGAGGGAGAGCGGGCGACGGAGCGAGGGAGAGGGAGAGGGGGCGACGGAGCGAGGGAGAGGGGGCGACAGAGCGAGGGAGAGGGGGGCGACAGAGCGAGGGAGAGGGGGGCGACAGAGCGAGGGAGAGGGGGGCGACAGAGCGAGGGAGAGGGGGCGACGGAGCGAGGGAGAGGGGGCGACGGAGCGAGGGAGAGGGGCCGACAGAGCGAGGGAGAGGGGCCGACAGAGCGAGGGAGAGGGGGCGACAGAGCGAGGGAGAGGGGGCGACAGAGCGAGGGAGAGGGGGCGACAGAGCGAGGGAGAGGGGGCGACAGAGCGAGGGAGAGGGGGCGACAGAGCGAGGGAGAGGGGGCGACAGAGCGAGGGAGAGGGGGCGACAGAGCGAGGGAGAGGGGGCGACAGAGCGAGGGAGAGAGGGCGACAGAGCGAGGGAGAGGGGCCGACAGAGCGAGGGAGAGGGGGCGACAGAGCGAGGGAGAGGGGGCGACAGAGCGAGGGAGAGGGGGCGACAGAGCGAGGGAGAGGGGGCGACAGAGCGAGGGAGAGGGGGCGACAGAGCGAGGGAGAGGGGGCGACAGAGCGAGGGAGAGGGGGCACGAGAGCGAGGGAGAGGGGGCACGAGAGCGAGGGAGAGGGGGCACGAGAGCGAGGGAGAGGGGGCGACGGAGCGAGGGAGAGGGGGCGACGGAGCGAGGGAGAGGGGGCGACAGAGCGAGGGAGAGGGGGCGACAGAGCGAGGGAGGGGGGGCGACAGAGCGAGGGAGAGGGGGCGACAGAGCGAGGGAGAGGGGGCGACAGAGCGAGGGAGAGGGGGCGACAGAGCGAGGGAGAGGGGGCGACAGAGCGAGGGAAAGGGGGCGACAGAGCGAGGGAGGGGGGGGCGACAGAGCGAGGGAGAGGGGGCGACAGAGCGAGGGCGAGGGGGCGACAGAGCGAGGGAGAGGGGGCGACAGAGCGAGGGAGAGGGGGCGACAGAGGGAGGGAGAGAATGTGCGAGAACGAGGGAGCGAGGGCGCGAGAATGGGGGGGGTGGTGGGGGGGGAGGAGAGAGAGAGAGACAGAGATAGAGGGAGAGGGAGAGAGACACAAACAGAAAGAGACAAACAGGGGGTAAGGGGGAAAAGAGAGAGAGAGAGAGAGAGAACGAACGAAAGAAAGAAAGAGAGAGAGAGAGAGAGAAGGGGGGTGAGAGAGAGAGAAAGAGAGAGAAAGAAATGGGGGGAAGAGAGGTGACGGGACTAGGAAGAGTGTCTCTGCCCAGAGCAGGAATGGTCACATCGTGGCTGTACACGGTGAACGGAGCAGGCCGAGGGAGGCAGGAGGAGAGAAGCTCAGGATGAATTGCAGTTTGACTGTCGGGCTGGGCTGCTCACAGTGATCCCTCTAAATATGATCAACATCAAGGGATTTCCCGAGAGCACGGAGCCCCTGACAGCTCGTATTGATTAAAGATTGTGTTAAATGGGGGTTCCTCCACACTGCCAACCTCCAGTGTGCGATATACTGTCAAACATGTTTAAAATTACACTCATCACCACACGCTCACAGATTACCGCGGCTGAACAATGAAATTATATCACTCTGGGGGTGCTGTAAGGAGGCTATGAGTGACTTGGCGAGATGTTCCAGTTTTTATTGGACAGCTGTTAACTCTGCTCTCTCCTTCGCAGCCGGGCCCAGCCAGGAACAGGCAGGAATATCGGACACTGCCAGGCTGTCTGCCGAGGTGAGGGGAGGGCAGGGGAGGGGGTGGCTATACCCACAATGTTCTGCATCTGACAGTAAGTGGGGGGACGTGGGGATAACGAGTGAGGTCCAAAGCTGAGATCCCCTTCTCTCTCCCTGCTCCCACATTTGGGAGGGATGCCCCTTTAAGACGCTTCTTAAAGCCTCCCGCCGGGGGGTGTGGGTGGGGGGAGTGTGGGTGGTAGGGGGGCGTGGGTGGTAGGGGGGCGTGGGTGGGAGTGTCGGTGGAGGGGCCGAGGAGGAGGCAGTGAGACTGCTCTGGGGTGGGGGGGGGAGATGGCATCCTGGGCTCGACCAGAGGAGAGCGGGGTGAATCGATACAGAGGGCCGGGACAGACACGATGGGCAGAACGGCCTGCCTGTTTGGGAAGGGTGGGCCACGTAAACCTGCCGCTGCCACGAATGTCGGGGGGGGGGGGGGCCACGGCAACAATTTGGTTCTGACAGCCTCCTTGGGTGAGGGGCTCCCCCCCACCCACCCACCTGTCCTCCCTCTGCCTGACCCCACCTGTGTGACCCCGGGCCCGCGGCATTGTGGGTCAATGGCCTCTCCGGTATATCACGGATTGGCATGGCAGAAACCTCCAGCCACCGCACCAGAAACAACAAAAGCAGGTCTCGGTTTGGCGTGGCCAAGTCCCTGCTCAGATTCGGAAGCAGCCAACTTCCAAACGCAGCGCGACCCTGCCTGGGGTACGTCCAGACTCATGGGCTGACACGTGGCAATGACAAACACCAGGACAACCACCATCACCAACCATCCATCCAACCGCCCCTTGACCATTCAATGGCATCACCACCACCACCACCGAATCCCCCCCCCCCCCCAGCTCTCAACATCCTGGGGAGGGGCCGTCACCATTGACCAGAACCTCGACTCGACTCAGCGCATCAACACAGGGGCGACAAGAGCTGATCAGAGATGAGGGATACCGAGGCGGGTAACTCCCCTCCTGACTGCCCAGGCCTTGCCCGCCATCTTGCAGCAGAATGACGCCCACTCGCCTGGGCGGGGGGGGGGGGGGGGGCAGCTTGGCATCAGCCAGGATTCGCGATTGGCACCACGTCCTCTCCCCTCCTCAACCGAGGCTCAAGATCCTCAGGCAAGCACCTTCCAAACCCGTGACCAATTCCGTCCAGAAGGACAAGGGGGAGCAGGTACGTGGGAACACCACCACCCCCCACCCCCCCCCCCCCGACCCCCCGCAGGTTCCCCTCCGAGCCCCTCACCGTCCCGACTTGGAAATATATCAGCCGTTCCTTCACTGTCGCTGGGACAGAATCCTGGAATCCCCCCTCCCTCAGGGATATTGTGGGTCAACCCACAGCAGGTGGGGCAGCAGCACTTCAAGAAGGCAGCTCACCCCCCCCCCCACCTTCTCAAGGGGGGGGCAACTAGGGACGGGCAATAAATGCTGGGACCAGAGAGAAGGTCCAAAAACTGCACTGACTTCAGGGACACGGAGTGCATTACCGGAGTAAAGCAGGCACATCTCCATGTAGGATCAATTCCAGCACGTGGCACCCACCCCCCCCCACCACCCCGGCCCCCCATCCCCGGCAAACCCATGGGAGATGTGAGAGGGAAACACACATCCCACACGGGAAACACACACACACGGGGAGCTGGGGGGACACACAGTCCCACACGGGAAACACACACACGGGGAGCAGGGGAAACACACAGTCCCACACGGGAAACGCACACACAGGGGAGCTGGGGGAACACGCAGTCCCACACGGGAAACACACACACACGGGGAGCTGGGGGGACACGCAGTCCCACACGGGAAACACACACACACGGGGAGCTGGGGGGACACACAGTCCCACACGGGAAACACACACAGTCCCACACGGGAAACACACACACGGGGAGCTGGGGGGACACGCAGTCCCACACGGGAAACACACACACGGGGAGCTGGGGGGACACGCAGTCCCACACGGGAAACACACACACAGGGGAGCTGGGAGAACACGCAGTCCCACACGGGAAACACACACACGGGGAGCTGGGGGGACACGCAGTCCCACACGGGAAACACACACACACGGGGAGCTGGGGGGACACACAGTCCCACACGGGAAACACACACACGGGGAGCTGGGGGGACACACAGTCCCACACGGGAAACGCACACACAGGGGAGCTGGGGGAACACGCAGTCCCACACGGAAAACACACACACAGGGAGCTGGGGGAACACGCAGTCCCACACGGGGAGCTGGGGGGACACACAGTCCCACACGGGAAACACACACACGGGGAGCTGGGGGGACACA
Source organism: Chiloscyllium punctatum (assembly GCF_047496795.1). Taxonomy (NCBI): domain Eukaryota; kingdom Metazoa; phylum Chordata; class Chondrichthyes; order Orectolobiformes; family Hemiscylliidae; genus Chiloscyllium; species Chiloscyllium punctatum. The sequence continues at coordinate 10,132,335 of NC_092768.1, read as the reverse complement.
CAGTCCCACACGGGAAACACACACACGGGGTGCTGGGGGGACACACAGTCCCACACGGGAAACACACACACGGGGAGCTGGGGGGACACACAGTCCCACACGGGAAACACACACACAGGGAGCTGGGGGAACACGCAGTCCCACACGGGAAACACACACACGGGGAGCTGGGGGGACATGCAGTCCCACACGGGAAACACACACACGGGGAGTTGGGGGGACACACAGTCCCACACGGGGAGCTGGGGGGACACACAGTCCCACACGGGAAACACACACACGGGGAGCTGGGGGGACACACAGTCCCACACGGGAAACGCACACACGGGGAGCTGGGGGGACACACAGTCCCACACGGGAAACACACACACGGGGAGCTGGGGGGACACACAGTCCCACACGGGAAACACACACACGGGGAGCTGGGGGGACACACAGTCCCACACGGGAAACACACACACGGGGAGCTGGGGGGACACACAGTCCCACACGGGAAACACACACACAGGGAGCTGGGGGAACACGCAGTCCCACACGGGAAACGCACACACAGGGGAGCTGGGGGAACACGCAGTCCCACACGGGAAACACACACACAGGGGAGCTGGGGGAACACGCAGTCCCACACGGGAAACACACACACGGGGAGCTGGGGGAACACGCAGTCCCACACGGGAAACACACACACGGGGAGCTGGGGGGACACACAGTCCCACACGGGAAACACACACGGGGAGCTGGGGGGACACACAGTCCCACACGGGAAACACACACACGGGGAGCTGGGGGGACACACAGTCCCACACGGGAAACGCACACACAGGGGAGCTGGGGGGACACGCAGTCCCACATGGGAAACGCACACACAGGGGAGCTGGGGGAACACGCAGTCCCACACGGGAAACACACACACGGGGAGCTGGGGTAACACGCAGTCCCACACGGGAAACACACACACGGGGAGCTGGGGGGACACACAGTCCCACACGGGAAACACACACACGGGGAGCTGGGGGGACACACAGTCCCACACGGGAAACACACACACGGGGAGCTGGGGGGACACACAGTCCCACACGGGAAACGCACACACAGGGGAGCTGGGGGGACACGCAGTCCCACATGGGAAACGCACACACAGGGGAGCTGGGGGACATTTCGGGCGTATGCCGTTTATCAGGAATGGGGCTGGAGAGGAAGCTCTTTCTGATGAAGGACTCTTTGCCTGAAACGTCGATTCTTCTGCTCCTCGGATGCTGCCCGACCCGCTGTGCTTTTCCAGCACCTCACTCTCGACTCTGATCTCCGGCATCTGCCGTCCTCACTCTCTCCCTGCTACATTATCTGAAGAGCTCAAACAAACTTGTTTTTTTGTCGTTGTCAGGGTTCCAGGCAGTGGACTCTAGGTTTCCACCACCCACTGAGAGAGGAGGGGTGTCTTTCCCCCAAAATCCCCTCGGAATCTCCTGCCCCCTTACTCCAAAACTACACCCACCCTCCCCCCTCCCCTACCCCCCACTTTGTGACTGACCCCTCGACCGAGGGGGACAGCTGCTCTCTCCTCCCCACTGCCCGTGTCCTTGCATCCCCTCATATACCACAATTAGGAACCCCTCTCTGAGGAAACAATCCAAGCCCGTCCAATCTCTCCCTATAGCGGAACGGTTCCATCTCCGACAACAGTCCTGGGGGTCAGGATGTTTTTCGGAATGGCGGCTGGTGACAAGTGGGGTCCCGCGGGGTTCAGTGTTTGGGCTGCAGCTGTTCCCTTTATATATTAATGATCTGGGTGAAGGGACGGGGGGGGAATTCTGGCGAAGTTCGCCGATGATACAAAGTTAGGCCGACAGGCAGGTAGTACTGAGGGAGGTGGGGAGGCTACGGAAAGATTTAGACAGTTCAGGAGAGTGGCTCCAGGAAATGGCTGATGAAATTCAACATGATCAAGTGTGGGGTCTTGCACTTTGGGAAAAACAAGAATACAGGCATGGACTATTTTCTAAACGGTGAGAACATTCCTAAAGCCAAAGTACAAAGGGATCTGGGAGTGCTAGTCCAGGGTTCTCTAAAGGGTGATTTGCAGGTTGAGTCCGTGGTTAAGAAATCAAATGTAATGTTGTCACTTATCTCGAGGGGATTGGAATGTAAAAGCAGCGACGTGCTTCTGAGACTTTATAAAGCTCTCGGTAGGCCCCATTTAGAATAGTGTGTCCTATATTGGGCTCCACACCTCCTGGCACTGGAGCGTGTCCAGCAGAGATTCACACACATGATCCCCGGAATGGTGGGCCGAACATATGATGATCAACTGAGGATCCTGGGATCGTATTCATTAGAGTTTAGAAGGCTGAGGGGAGATCTAACAGAAACTTACAAGTTAATGCACGGCTTAGAAAGGGTGGACACTGGGAAGTTGTTTCCGTCAGGTGGGGAGACTAGGATCCATGGGCACAGCCTTAGAATTAGAGGGGGTCAATTTAGAACGGGAATGAGGAGACATTTCTTCAGCCAGAGAGTGGTGGGCCTGTGGGATTCATTGCCGCAGAGTGCAGTGGAGGCCGGGACGCTAAATGTCTTCAAGGCAGAGATTGATAACTTCTTGATCTCGCAAGGAATTAAGGGCTACAGGGAATGGCGGAGTGGACTCGATGGGCCGAATGGCCTTACTTCCACTCCTACGTCTTTTGGTCAGTGTTGCGATGTTGCGCGGGAGGGAATAAAGCATGAAATGGTTGGGGGGGGGGGGGGGGGGGGGGGTGGTGGGGGGAATTAAATTGCTGAGTCCTTTCATCGAGACAGTATGGGTCAGATGGGCAGAATAGTCCCTCCTCTGCGTCAGCCACCTCCCTGCCTTCTCCCGACCCACCAACTTGGGAGGAGGACTTGGGGGCGGGGGTGGGGTACGCTGAAGGAGGTTGGTTCCACGGGGAACAGGCTCAAATGGGGCTGAATGGCCTCCTCCTAGACTTGTACACCCCACTGGCGGAGCCGACACCGGCGCAGAGACAGGGGGTCAGTAAGAAAATGGCGGCTGTGCACAGGCAGTCAGCTCCCGCGCCAAGTGAGAAACCTTCCATCAGAACAGCATCACCAGTAACGGTTCTCCGGCAAACAGCAGGTCAGGCCCCATTGCCCCCACCTGGGCAAACAGTCCCGGGGTGGGGGGGGGGGGCCGCACAGTGCGATCCCGGGGCTGGATGGGGTTTGTCCGAGTGAGGGGCGGTTCAGGACTCTGGCCTCGCACTCGACGGGAGTTGAGGAGGATGGAGGGTGGTCGAACGGAACCTTCCGGAACGCTGGAGAGAGAGCAGGAGGGCGGGGGAATCTGTGTAACGCCTGGCCTCCACCACTGGCTGTGAAAAAAAAGTTCGAGTGCGGTTAAAGGCGCAGACGAACGTGGGGGGCGGGGGGCAAGGGTCAAGGGTCGCGGGGAGAAAGGCAGGAGAACGGGGGTTGAGAAACATCACCAGCCACCACCGAGCGGCACATCGGACTCGATGGGCCAAATGGCCCGGCTCTGCTCCTGCACCTTATGGTCACAGCCTTTGTGGATGGGGAGCAGAGAGCTGGATTTGGGGAGGGGGTGAGGGAGTCAAAGTTCAGGACGGAGAACAGGTCCCCAGCGAGAGAGGAAGAGAAACAATCTGACAACAAATCCAAACAGCGCTGCGAGTTTGCTTTCCTGCCTGGGTTGATCACAACAGAATCCTGGGGGGCCAACACTCCCGGAGTCAGGAACCGTGCCCTCAAGTCAGCGAGATTAGAATCAGAGAATCCCTACAGTGTGGAAACAGGCCCTTCGGCCCAACCAGGCCACACCGACCCTCCGAAGAGTAACCCACCCAGGCCCATTCCCCTTTATTTACCCCTGACTGAAGCACCTAACTTCCGCATCCCTCAACACTTGTGGGGCAATTTAGCGCGGCCAATCCACCCTGACCTGCACCATTTTTGGACTGTGGGTGGAAACCGGAGCACCCGGAGGAAACCCACGCAGACACGGGGAGAATGAGCAAACTCCACACAGTCAGTCGCCCGAGGCTGGGATCGAACCTGGGTCCCTGGCGCCGTGAGGCAGCAGTGCTAACCACTGGGTCACCGTCCTGTCCACCCTACTCTCTCGGAATCTGCAAGAATCTATCCAGCCAAGGGGTTGAATCCAGCGCGCTCTCCTCTCACGGATTACGAGACAACGATCTACCTTCACCACCTCCCCTCCCCGCCCCACACCCCCCCCCCCCCCCACCACACCCCCGGCCTGGCTGAGCGTACGGCTCATCACTCCCAGCGCAGGCTGCTGGGGACGCACTTCCTGAGTAGGCCCTGATCCTCAGTCTGGGCCACTCCTCCATCTCAGAGAGCCCGTGGAGTCGTGGCAGGGGTCATGCGGCTTACGCTGGCTGAGATGAACCAGCCTGCCTGGCCAAACCTATTCCAAACGAGGCACCTTGCCAAGGAATGACAGCAGAGGTAGGCCATTCAGCCCGATTGAAGCTTGCCCTGCTGTCCGAATCGGACCACGGCCAACCTGAACTCCACTTTCCCGCCTTCCCTCCCCGATTAAAAATCTCCACGTGTCAGCCTCAAGTACACGTTAACAACCCCACAGCTCCTCGGCGCTAAAGAGTTCCACAGATTCTGTCCCTGTCTCTTCTCTGCCCCCAGAGATGATGCCCTCAAGTCCAATGTTCTCTCACAAGGGGTGGTCACCACGTCTCCACTCCCACCCTGCCAAGTTCCCTCAGAACGTCGAACGCTCACCCAAGGTCTCCCGACATCCAACAGACACAGGCCCAATCTACTGAACCTCTCTCCCCGAGACAAGCATTCATCCCTGGGATCAATCCAGCGAACTCTCTCTGGACCGTCTACAATACTTCACCCAGCATCTCCACTGTAATCCAACTCCCTCCTTAAGGCACAGCCCTGTCAAGGCGAATAATTTGTGAACGAATGGCATTACTAGCTCAGTTGGTTACACAACCTGTCGGCATCAACTGAAACTTTTACTTCAGTCCAAGGTAAGTGCTCTGCTGGCTAACGCTACAACGCACAGATATTGGTGGCATAGACAGAGGCAGGGAGAGGGAGAGGGAGAGGGAGAGGGAGAGGGAGAGGGAGAGGGAGAGGGAGAGGGAGAGGGAGAGGGAGAGGGAGAGGGAGAGGGAGAGGGACACAGAGAGACAGAGACAGACAGACGGGGGGGAAAGAGAGAGAGAGGGACACAGAAAGACAGAGACAGATAGACGGTGGGGGGGGAAGAGAGAGAGAGGGACACAGAGAGACAGAGACAGATAGACGGTGGGGGGGGGAAGAGAGACAGAGGGACACAGAGAGACAGAGACAGACAGACGGTGGGGGGGGGGAAGAGAGAGACAGAGGGAGAGAGGGAGAGAGGGAGACACACAGACAAAGACACACAGAGAGAGGGAGAAAGAGAGTCGCACACACACAGAGACAGAGAGACACACACGGGAAGAGTGAGAGACACACACAGACAGAAAGAGAGAGACAGAGACAGAGAGCAGTGTGACATATCTCATCGAGGTGGTCAGGCAGTGTTCAGAGTGTGTAGGTGAGGTGGGTCAGCCGTGAGAAGTAGAGTGTTAGAGGGACAGGGGACAGGATTGGGTCTGGCTGGGGTGCTCGTTCAAGGGATGAGGTAAACATTATGGATCAGACTGTCAGCATCTGGGAAAGACTGACCAAACAAAAATTTATAAAAATTATTGATGACTAAAGACGTTTGAGAAACAAAACAAAATCCAGTGAAGGAAACTTGCAGAGGCTCGCAAAACTCTCTCTCAGAAAAGAGACAGCAGAAATGAGAGATCAAGGGCACTGGAAATCCCCAGCAAGATTTAAAAGGAAGACATTGTACTCACCCCCAGGGAAATGGATCCCACTCACTTCGGAGCAATGCTCACCACCCTGAGCCATTCCAGTAGATCCCAGCTCTCCCCATTGCCCTGGGCAGCCCCAATGGATCCCAGCTTTCCCCATCGCCCTGGGCAGTCCCAAGTGGATCCCAGCTCTCCCCATCACCCTGGGCAGTCCCCAGTGGATCACAGCTCTCCCCATCACCCTGGGCAGTCCCCAGTGTATCCCAGCTCTCCCCATCGCCCTGGGCATTCCCCAGTGGATCCCAGCTCTCCCCATCACCCTGGGCAGTCCCGAGTGGATCCCCAGTGGATCCCAGCTCTCCCCATCGCCCTGGGCAGTCCCCAGTGTATCCCAGCTCTCCCCATCGCCCTGGGCATTCCCCAGTGGATCCCAGCTCTCCCCATCGCCCTGGGCATTCCCGAGTGGATCCCCAGTGGATCCCAGCTCTCCCCATCGCCCTGGGCAGTCCCCAGTGTATCCCAGCTCTCCCCATCGCCCTGGGCATTCCCCAGTGGATCCCAGCTCTCCCCATCGCCCTGGGCAGTCCCGAGTGGATCCCCAGTGGATCCCAGCTCTCCCCATCGCCCTGGGCAGTCCCCAGTGTATCCCAGCTCTCCCCATCGCCCTGGGCATTCCCCAGTGGATCCCAGCTCTCCCCATCGCCCTGGGCATTCCCGAGTGGATCCCCAGTGGATCCCAGCTCTCCCCATCGCCCTGGGCAGTCCCCAGTGTATCCCAGCTCTCCCCATCGCCCTGGGCATTCCCCAGTGGATCCCAGCTCTCCCCATCGCCCTGGGCAGTCCCGAGTGGATCCCCAGTGGATCCCAGCTCTCCCCATCGCCCTGGGCAGTCCCCAGTGTATCCCAGCTCTCCCCATCGCCCTGGGCAGTCCCCAGTGGATCACAGCTCTCCCCATCGCCCTGGGCATTCCCGAGTGGATCCCAGCTCTCCCCATCGCCCTAGGCAGTCCCCAGTAGATCACAGCTCTCCCCATCGCCCTGTGCAGTCCCCAGTGGATCCCAGCTCTCCCCATCGCCCTAGGCAGTCCCCAGTAGATCACAGCTCTCCCCATCGCCCTGGGCAGTCCCCAGTGGATCACAGCTCTCCCCATCGCCCTAGGCAGTCCCCAGTAGATCACAGCTCTCCCCATCGCCCTGGGCATTCCCGAGTGGATCACAGCTCACCCCATCGCCCTGGGCAGTCCCGAGTGGATCCCAGCTCTCCCCATCGCCCTGGGCAGCCCCCAGTGGATCCCCAGTGTATCCCAGCCAGTCTCACTGTACCCCAGCTCCCACCCCATACACGGGTTGGCTGTGGTACGGTGGTAAAGTGTTGGGATGAGTGATCCGTTGTCCTACGGTAACGATCTGTGACCGTGGGTTCAGACCCAGCACAGCAGTCAGTAAAACGCCAATGAAAACAGATCTGGAACCAGAAACTAAAAGTATCGGCTGCCCCAAAATCTCTCCCGCACAACGTCAAAAGCAAACCTCGGGGGGAGGGGGAGGGGGGAGGGGGGGGGGGGGGGAGAGGAAGAACAGCACATTGCCCTCACCCACACTTTGCATTCATATATTGCGAAATAAAAAAGTTAATGCCAAAACACTGTTCCTCAAAATTCATCCAGAATTAATACCATATGATCAAGGTGGGCCCAACACCCAGGATAGCTCTCAAACCACCCAGCATCAAAGGCTAGGTGCTTATCGGTACAATTACAACATTTAAAAGATGTTTGGGTTAGTACCCGAGTAGGAAATGGTCAGAAAGATACGGGCCAGGAGCAGGCAGCCGGGACCAGTTCAGTTTGGGATTATGGTCAGCACGGACTGGTTGGGCCGAAGGGTCTGTTTCCATGGTGTACGGCTGTGTAATTAATCTCCAGGAGGGGCCTGACTGTGTTCCCAGTGGCAGGTTTAAGTAGCTCAGTGGTTTTGGTGACAAACTAGTAAAATGGCTCCCTTGGAGCCAAATCCCACAGCAGCCAGGAATTTACTAGAATACACCAGTGTCTATACATACACACATTCTCTCTGTCTCTCTCTCTCTCTCACACATGCATTTATAGCCCTTCCACACCAGACTCTCTCTCAAACACCAACACCCTCCATTACACACACCACACTCCTCCCACACATGCAATCTCTCTCTGTCTCGTGCACACCCCCTTTTCTCTCTCTCTCTCTCTCCTTCGCACTCACATCCACAAACACAACAGACCTTCCTTACTCTCACACACATCCCCTTCTCTCTCTCTCCCTCTCTCTCTCTCTCTCTCTCATACACACCAGACCTTTCTCTCCCTCTCCCTCACACACAAACACAACAGACGTTTCTCACTCTCACACACACCCCCTTCTCTCTCTCACTCACACCCACAAACACACCAGATCTCTCTCGCTCACAACACCATCCACTGTTGTGCAGAAGTCCAGTCTCAACACTACACCGAGGACACAGAGGCACTAGCTGTAATTGGAAATGATGTATAAAAATGACACCACAATCTAGCAATGACTGCTAGAATTTGTTGAGTATTTGTCTATAGGATGAGGCCACCTCTCGCATATATTGTTCCCTCCTTAATTCCTGTCAGCCTGCAGTCACGTGTAGACTTCCTTCCTTCTCTCTGAGACGTCAGTGAATCAGGTGCGTTTTTACGACAATTCACAATGATTACCATTAAACTAGCTGTTCAGACCATTCACGTTACCCCTGACATGGCAAGATTCAAGTGTGCAGAAGATTACTCCAGGACACTGCACTGCCTATGACCTAACAGGCAGAGGCACCATGGGGGAGCAGTTATGTAGAGAGAGGTCTCAGTTATAGGTAAGAGTAACAGGCTGGTCATGGTAGTGAATTTTAATTTTCCAAACATTTACTGAGACTTGTTAAAGATTTGGACGGTGAAGAATTTGTTAAATGCGTTCAGAGAAATTTTCTTTACCAATATGTGCTCAGGGTAGATTGACCGTGCTAAATTGCCCAGTGTTCAAGGATGTGTAGGTTAGGTGGGTTGTCCCACGGGAATTGCAGGATTTAGGGTAGTGGGGCTGGATCTGGTGCTGGGTGTTCTCCAGAGAGGATCAGTGTGGACTTGATGGGCCGAATGGCCTGATTCCACACTGCAGAGATTCTGCAAATGGTCACACAAGGGTGGATTCCAGCTTTTCCTCCCTTCCGCGACCTGCAGAGGTCAACTCTTATCAAATCTTGGTCACTTGCCCCCAGTAGTTCCTCACCCTTTGACCAATTCCACCTCATCGCCAAATGCTTGTCCCCTGGTGAGCTCCACAAAGCCGAACAGCTCAAAGATATTTTCCCGCTCTTCAAATCCACTGCCATTGGACTTGTCCCTCCCCCAGACCACCGAGATATTGAGACCCTCCGGGATTACGATAGCAGCGCCTTTCCCCCATGCCTTCTCCAAATGTTCTCGTCACTTTCTTCTCCCCACATCCTGACCATCAGCCAGAGGCCTGGACACAACTCCCATCAGGTTCTTTGCGATGACTCAGCTTGAACCACACCGATTCCTACGCCTTCCGACTCATTCCCTTTGTGCTATCCACCTTAATTTAATCTAATCTAAATCGAATCCCCGGCCCCCCGAACGTGTGTCCTTGGATATATCCCAGATTCCCTTGCAGCCATTGCAGACACTCCCAACATCGCACCCGCCCAATTTCAGTGACGTTACACACTGTCTCCTCCCCCCCCCCACCAACATAAACTGATGCAAGGGTTAACAGACTGGTGCGAGACCACGATTCCAGCAATGCTGCTGAATTCTGATTGACTGGGATGTGGGGTATCGCATGATCACTCGCCCTCGAACTGAGTGAGACGTAGGGGCCCAAGAAGTGATCTTATAGAGATCCATAAACCCACGCCAGCCACACATTAAGGTACATTTACTCACCGACATTTCCCCAGGGTAGGGGAGCCTAAAACTGGAGGGCACAGGTTTAAGATGAGGGGGGGAGCGGGGGTGAGTTACAAAAGGATCCAGCCAATTAAGTTTTTTTCTGCTCCCACACAGAGGGTGGTGGGTATTTGTGCCAGAGGTGGTGACTCAGTGGTTAGCCATGCTGCCTCACTGTGCCAGGGACCCGGGTTCGATTCCAGCCTCGAGGAACCGTCTGTGGGAAGTTTGCACATTCTCCCCGTGTCCGCATGGGATTCCTCCGGGTGCTCCGGTTTCCAAAGGTGTGCAGGTTATCGTGGATTGGCCCATGCAAAATAGCCTATAGTGTTCAGGGATGTGCAGGTTAGGGTGGATTGGCCGTGCTAAATTGTCCCATAGTGTTCAGGGATGTGCAGGTTAGGGTGGATTGGCCGTGCTAAATTGTCCCATAGTGTTCAGGGATGTGTAGGTTAGGGTGGTTTGGACGTGCTAAATTGTCCCATAGTGTTCAGGGATGTGTAGGTTAGGGTGGATTAGCCGCGCTAAATTGTCCCATAGTGTTCAGGGATGTGTAGGTTGGGGTGGATTGGCCGTGCTAAATTGTCCCATAGTGTTCAGGGATGTGTAGGTTAGGGTGGATTGGACGTGCTAAATTGTCCCATAGTGTTCAGGGATGTGTAGATTAGGGTGGATTGGCCGTGCTAAATTGTCCCATAGTGTTCAGGGATGTGTAGGTTAGGGTGGATTGGCCGTGCTAAATTGTCCCATAGTGTTCAGGGATGTGTAGGTTAGGGTGGATCAGCCGCGCTAAATTGTCCCATAGTGTTCAGGGATGTGTAGGTTGGGGTGGATTGGCCGTGCTAAATTGTCCCATAGTGCCCAGGGATGTATAGGTTAGGGTGGATTGGCCATGCTAAATTGTCCCACAGTGTTCAGGGATGTGTAGGTTAGGGTGGATTAGTCAAGGATAATTATAGAGTGGAAAATGTGGTGCTGGAAAAACACAGCAGGTCAGGCAGCATCCAAGGAGCAGGAGAATCGACGTTTCGGGCATAAGCCCTTCTTCAGGAATGAGGCTGGTGGGCCAAGCGGGCTGAGATAAAAGATAGGGGGGAGGGAATTTGGGGGAGGGGCGCTGGGAATACGATAGGTGGAAGGAGGTGAGGGCGAGGGTGATAGGCCGGAGAGGTCGTGAAGAAGATTGCAGGTCAAGAGGGTGGTGCTGAATCCGGGGGTTGGGACTGAGATAAGGTGGAGGGGAGGTGAAATGAGGAAGCTGGAGAAATCTACATTCATCCCCTGTGGTTGGAGGGTTCCTAGGCGGAAGATGAGGCGCTCTCCCTCCAGGCGTCGTGTGGCCAGGGTCTGGCGATGGAGGTGGCCAAGGACCTACAAGTCATTGGCGGAGTGGGAGGGGGAGTTAAATATTCAGCCACGGGGATGGTTGGGTTGGTTGGTGCGGGTGTCCCAGAGGTGTTCCCTGAAACGTTCCAAAAGTAGGCGGCCTGTCTCCACCAATGTAGAGGAGACCACATCGGGTGCAGCGGATGTCCTCACTTTCTCCAAGGGTAATTATAGAGTCAGGGATTGGGTCTGGGTGGGTTACGCTTCACAGGGTCAGTGTGGACGTATTGGGCCGAAGGGCCTGTTTCCACACTGTTGGGATGCTGTGTGGTAGTGCGGGAAGAGAGTACAGTTTCGTCATTCAAAAAGCATTTTGCACCAGTACATGGATGGGGTCGGTATGGAGGGGAAGGGACAAATGGGACCAGAGTAATTGTGGAAACCGCACAGCATAGACAGGTGGGGCCGAAGGGCCAGCTCCCTTGGACGAGAGACATGCCAGGACGTTCCAGAGGGCAGTTCAGAGCCTAGTACATGGCTGGGGGGTCTGGAGTCACACGCAGGCCAGACCAGGTAAGAGAGGGCACTAGGGAAGCACTGGGGCTTTCGGTGTCCACCATCACCAAGATTAGATTTTCATTCCAAATGTGTGACGCGAATTTCAATTTCACCGCTCGCGGTGGTGGGATTTGACCCCGCGTCCCCGGGACGTTGACCCCGCCCTCTGGGGAGGCGATAAAAACCTCAACCGCGACAGCACCACCTTGCCCCTGAATCGGAACAGGGAGAGCCAAGTTAGAAACCACAGCAAGTTGGCTGCAGGATGGCTGAAACCAGAGAAGCGCTTGCAGTGGAACAGGAAGAGGTCTCGGAGCGGTCAGTGAGAAAAGGGCCCATTTAGTTCGGTGAATACACGCTGGTCAGAAAACGCAGCCACCTCGTGATTCTAATCGCATCTTCCACCACTTGGCCCATTGCCTTGTGCACCTTTAGTAATGCAAGCAAACACCGAAATAAGTCTTCAGCGTTATGGGAGCTTCTGCCTGGACCACCGTTATCACCGCGAGCGCTGGAATCCCTCACTGGGTAAAAAGATTTCACCTCACACGGTCCCGGGGATGAGGGGCTGGTCGTGGGGGGGTATCTCATCGAAACCGAGAGCATACCAAGAGGCCCGGGGAGGGAGTCACGCTCTATTACAGAGTCATAGAGACGTACAGCGTGGAGACAGACCCTTCGGTCCAACCCGTCCCTGCCGACCCAGATATCCCAACCCAATCTAGTCCCACCTGCCAGCACCCGGCCCATATCCCTCCAAACCCTTCCTATTCATATACCCATCCAAATGCCTTTTAAATGTTGTAATTGTACCAGCCTTCACCACATCCTCTGGCAGCTCATTCCATACACGTACCACCCTCTGTGTGAAAAAGTTGCCCCTTAGGTCTCTTTTATATCTTTCCCCTCTCACCCTAAACCTATGCCCTCTAGTTCTGGACTCCCCCACCCCAGGGAAGAGACTTTGTCTATTTACCCTATCCATGCCCCTCACGATTTTATAAACCTCTATAAGGTCACCCCTCAGCCTCCGACACACCGGGAAGTGATTTAAATGCGAGAAATTTGCAGGGCTCCAAGGTTCAGGAGGATTCGGAATGTCCCGGCGTCACAAAGGTTAGTACGCAGGTACAGCAAGTCATCAGGAACGCTGATGAGCCTGGCATCATTTACTGGGGGGGGGGGGAGAAGTGGACACAAAACTGGGGAGTTCAGGTCGACAGCACGTCGGTGGGACTACTCCCAGAATGCACATCATTGGCCCACCTTACTGAAGGAAGGGTCGAACTATTTGGGGGTGCACCAGAGAAGGGCGAAGGTTCGAAAGAGGAAGATTCCACTCTGAGGGAAGGTTGGATGCACCCCCTTTGCATCCGCTGGAGCTCAGAAGGTGTGCCCCTGACTGAATCTCACTAACGTCTGAACGACATTGAGTGGGGAAGGGCGTTGCCTCTTGTGGGAGAATCTACAACCAGGTGGGTGTGTTGGGGGTGGGGTCACGCAGTTTAAAACTGAGACAAGGAGAAGAATT